>NW_027062616.1:982256-1031726 GCF_032884065.1 Artemia franciscana
AACTTTTCAGGTATATTCTAATGTAATATTTAATATATAGAGTTGGTTAGGTTTTTAATATAATGCGTTCTGGGGGGTCTGCTTTCCGTAACTCTCTGTTGCAGTTTCCATAATTTTGTTACTAGAATCTCGTATTTTAGTATATTTCATTATGATTACCCTAATTTCACTTTTTGCGAATGGTTGCTACAATACATAAGTACTCTTTTTTTATTAAACCCAAAACCGTGTCAAATAGTTATAAGCCGTAATCAGAGATGTACCCAAAGTGTAGTTATTCATTGAGCTTACATTCATTAATTTTTTTCTTGTTGGTAAACTGCCTAATATACCCGGATAAATTCTGAGTAAGACAAAGGATTACACAATAGAAATCGTCCAATGTCATATAAGCCCGAAGCAACTACCGTCCAATAGCGTGTTTCCACAGAACTGTAACAGGAAACAAAGAGAAACCTTTTGTAGCCTAAACAAGGCTGTTGAACTGGTTGTAAAATAGGATCACTGTCGATAACCATATGCCCAAGTCTGAGATCTTCCATTTATCCTTTAATTAAAAGGTAAAATTGATTAACAAAATTGACACTAATGTTGATGTAATCTCCAGACATGGGAATTTGTTAACGAATAATACGCAATTTAGACATTCCTCTCCACCCTAAAATTTTACAGAAAACAGTAAGTAGATGTAGATTAGAACCTATTGGAAATAGAGTAGATTAGAAATTTAGAGCAAACTTTACACTGGACTTTACCCCTTTACACTGGAATCCGCATCTAACGTAAGTCAGATCTCTGGTCCTACCTTTAATGTACACAAACCCACCTAGAACGTAACCCCTTGGAAGGGTTGAAGTCAACTGACACAAAGAAAGATAGAAGAAGAAAGGGAAGGTCTAGTCAAAGTTAAAAGTGGTAGCCTGACCAACAACTGATGGAGTCGGTAAAGAAGAGAAATAATTTCTCTTATAATAATTTCTAAGATAATTATTTTATAAAAATTATCTGTATTGCCAAGAGCTACAAGATTATAGCTATTACAGCAATGACCCCACGCTCCAGGTATACCATTTTTCTAAGGCATATTAAAATCAAAAACAAATTATCTTGTCAACTACAGCACATTTAACAAAACAGCAGACTGAGATCTATTTTTCGGTCTGACGTCCTTTGAGTATTTGGGAACTGTAAACGGTACTATACATGGTACTTACCGTAGTGCATGCAAAGCTCTGAATTTATTGGAGAATGACCAACACTGGGATAGCTGCACCAATGATGCGTACGAAATGTCAACTCCAAGTCAAACCCGTGCATTGTTTGGAATGATACTAACAACTTGCTCTCCTTCAGCTTCTACAGAGTTATGGGAGAAATATAAATAGAAAATAGCCGAGGATATACTCCATTGTAAACGGTTAGAGACGTCAGATATGACCTATGATTTTACATCAGAAATTCATAACTACACTTTAGTTATTGTTGAAGATTTGTGCGTATGTATGGTAAACAAACCTCTTCAGGATTTGGGAATGCCTTCACCAAATCGTAGCGCTACTGTTTCGACATGTGTAGAATTGGATCGTGAACAAACTTACAACACGAGTGATCTATTGTCGTATGTACAAAATAATATTTAAAAGTTAACGTATGACCAAAAAGACATTTGTGATAAGATAATGCTTTGTGTAGATAACAACGTTGGAGAAATCTTCTTTTTGGACGCGCCAAGAGGTACTGGTAAGACTTTTGTGATAAAATTGATTCTGGCATCAATTCGACCAAAAATGACATAGTGTTGGCAATTGCGTTGTCCAGAGTAGCCGCAACATTGCTGCCTGGTGGAAGAACTGCTCATTCCGCTTTGAGATTTTCTCTGAATTTGCATTCTACAGAAACTCCCAGGTGCAATATTTCCAAATCATCTGAGATGGGTAAAGTATTGCAGCAATGTCAACTTATTATTTGAGACGAGTGCACAATGGCACACAAAAAATCACTCGAGGCTCTGAATCAATCATTGAGAGATTTTCGAGGAAATTTGAAACCCTTTGGCAGCATATTAATATTGCTTGCGGGAGATTTCAGGCAAACATTACCTATAATACCTAGATCAACCCCTGCGGACGAAATGAATGCTTGCCTGAAAAATTCTTATTTATAGGCTCACGAAAAGACATTAAAATTAACAATAAATATGCGTGTCCAATTCCAAAACAATGACTCTGGTGAAATATTTTCAGATCAATTGCTGGCAATGTGAAACAGAAAGCTCTCAGTAGACTCAAATTCAGGACGTATACAACCGCCTGCTGAACTCTGTAATTTAGTGACGTCCAAAAATGAATTGGTTGAAAAGGTATTTCCGAATATTCTAACCAATTATAAAAATCATAAATGGCTCACTGAACGAGCCATTTCGGTAGCCAAGAAGAAAGACGTGCACGAAAGTAATTCGTGCACGTATATAAATATATATCTATATATATAAAAATAAGTTGTCTGTCTGTCTGTCTGTGGATCAGGTGACGTCATGTTTCTGTGTCGGCTGACGTCATGTTTTCAACTGACGAAATTACAGACCGGGACATCGGGACACAAATGACGACCGGGACACCGGCACATAGGGAATATAAATGACGACACTCAAAGAGAAAGCGACCGGGACAAAAGGAATGTTCGATTAGCAATCACCATCAACAAAGCACCGGGACACAAATGACGACCGGGACACAGGGAGTATAAATGACGACCAGGACATAAGTAAAAAAAACTAAAAAAACTAAAAAAAAAGGTAAAAACTACAAAAAAAATAAAAAGAAAAAAAAATAAAAACTAATAAAAAAAACTAAAAAAGCTAAAAAACTAAAAAAAAACTAAAAAGAAAAAAAATAAAAAAGGAAAAAAATGAAAAATAAAGGAGAAAAACAAAACTAAAAAAATGAATGTATATACAGACCGGAACACCGGGATACAAATGACGACCGAGACACAGGGAATATAAATGACGACCGGGACACAGGGACACAACTACAACGGGGACGCCGGGGGGCACAGGGGGATATAAATGACGACCGGGACACCGGGACACAAGGAATATAAATGACGCCTGGGACACTCAAAGAGAAATCACAGACTGGGACACTGGGACACAAATGACGACCGGGACAAAGGGACACAACTACAAAGGGGACGCCGGGGGCACAGGGGGATATATAAATGACGACAGCGACACAGGGAATGGTCGATTAGCAATCACCATCAACAAAGCTCAAGGGCAATCATTACAATCATGAGGTATAGATCTGAATACGGAAACCTAACAATCTATTTATATGCACTGACAATGGGACAGCAAAGAATGTTGTATATTCGCAAGTTTTACGTAGTTAAAAACATATATATATATATATATATCTATCTATATTCACAGGTGGGACATAGGGACAAAACTACAATGGCGCGTAACTAATATGGTGCGTAACGACTTACGCGCGCGGGGGGGCTTGGGGGGGGGCGCGAAGCGCCCCCACCAACTAGGTGTTGGGGTGGCGCGAAGCGCCACCCCAACAGCTAGTATATATATATATCTATATATATAAAAATAAGTTGTCTGTCTGTGGATGGATCAGGTGACGTCACCTGAAAAAAACTGGATCAGGTGACGTCAAAACTGAAAAAACTAAAAAAAGGCAAAAACTACCCAAAAAACCAAAAACTAATAAAAAAAATAAAAAAGCTAAAAAACTAAAAAAACTAAAAAAAGGCAAAAACTACAAAAAAAACTAAAAACTAATAAAAAAGCTAAAAAACTAAAAAAACTAAGAAAAGGCAAAACCTACAAAAAACTAAAAACTAATAAAAAAAATAAAAAAGCTAAAAAACTAAAAAAACTAAAAAAAGGTAAAAAACTAAAAAAACTAAAAACTAAAAAAAACTAAAAAAAAGGAAAAAACTGAAAAATAAGCTAAAATAAAGGTAAAAACCAATAAAAAACTAAAAAAAAAACTGAAAAAACTAAAAAAAGGCAAAAACTACAAAAAAACTAAAAACTAATAAAAAAAGTAAAAAAGCTAAAAAACTAAAAAAACTAAAAAAAACTAAAAAAAGGTAAAAAACTAAAAAAAAATAAAAAATAAAAAAAAACTAAAAAAAGGAAAAAACTGAAAAATAAGCTAAAATAAAGGTAAAAACCAATAAACAACTAAAAAGAAAAAAAGGAAAAAACTAAAAAAAACTAAAAAAGGTAAAAACTAAAAGAACTAAAAAAGAAAAAAATAAATGACGACACTCAAAGAGAAAGCGACCAGGACAAAAGGAATGTTCGATTAGCAATCAACAAAGCACCGGGACACAGGGAGTATAAATGACGACCAGGACATAAGTAAAAAAAAAACTAACAAAACTAAAAAGAAAGTAAAAACTACAAAAAAACTAAAAAGAAAAAAACTAAAAAAAGGCAAAAACTACAAAAAAAACTAAAAACTAATAAAAAAGCTAAAAAACTAAAAAAACTAAAAAAAGGCAAAAACTACAAAAAAAACTAAAAACTAATAAAAAAAATAAAAAAGCTAAAAAACTAAAAAAACTAAAAAAACTAAAAAAAGGTAAAAAACTAAAAAAACTAAAAACTAAAAAAAACTAAAAAAAAGGAAAAAACTGAAAAATAAGCTAAAATAAAGGCAAAAACTACAAAAAAAACTAAAAACTAATAAAAAAAATAAAAAAGCTAAAAAACTAAAAAAACTAAAAAAAGGCAAAAACTACAAAAAAACTAAAAACTAATAAAAAAGCTAAAAAACTAAAAAAACTAAAAAAAGGCAAAAACTACAAAAAACTAAAAACTAATAAAAAAAATAAAAAAGCTAAAAAACTAAAAAAACTAAAAAAAAGGTAAAAAACTAAAAAAACTAAAAACTAAAAAAAACTAAAAAAAAGGAAAAAACTGAAAAATAAGCTAAAATAAAGGTAAAAACCAATAAAAAACTAAAAAAAAACTGAAAAAACTAAAAAAGGCAAAAACTACAAAAAAACTAAAAACTAATAAAAAAAGTAAAAAATCTAAAAAACTAAAAAAACTAAAAAAAACTAAAAAAAGGTAAAAAACTAAAAAAAAAATAAAATAAAAAAAAACTAAAAAAAGGAAAAAACTGAAAAATAAGCTAAAATAAAGGTAAAAACCAATAAAAAACTAAAAAGAAAAAAAAGAAAAAACTAAAAAAAATTTTCATCTAAAAAACTAAAAAAAACTAAAAAAGGTAAAAACTAAAAGAACTAAAAAAGAAAAAAATGAATGACGACACTCAAAGAGAAAGCGACCAGGACAAAAGGAATGTTCGATTAGCAATCAACAAAGCACCGGGACACAGGGAGTATAAATGACGACCAGGACATAAGTAAAAAAAAAACTAACAAAACTAAAAATAAAGTAAAAACTACAAAAAAACTAAAAAGAAAAAAACTAAAAAAAGGCAAAAACTACAAAAAAAACTAAAACTAATAAAAAAGCTAAAAAACTAAAAAAACTAAAAAAAGGCAAAAACTACAAAAAAAACTAAAAACTAATAAAAAAAATAAAAAAGCTAAAAAACTAAAAAAACTAAAAAAACTAAAAAAAGGTAAAAAACTAAAAAAACTAAAAACTAAAAAAAACTAAAAAAAGGAAAAAACTGAAAAATAAGCTAAAATAAAGGTAAAAACCAATAAAAAACTAAAAAAAAAACTGAAAAAACTAAAAAAAGGCAAAAACTACAAAAAAAACTAAAAACTAATAAAAAAAGTAAAAAAGCTAAAAAACTAAAAAAAATAAAAAAACTAAAAAAAGGTAAAAAACTAAAAAAACTAAAAAATAAAAAAAAACTAAAAAAAAGGAAAAAACTGAAAAATAAGCTAAAATAAAGGTAAAAACCAATAAAAAACTAAAAAGAAAAAAAGGAAAAAACTAAAAAAAAATTTCATCTAAAAAACTAAAAAAAACTAAAAAAGGTAAAAACTAAAAGAACTAAAAAAGAAAAAAATAAATGACGAGACAAAAGGAATGTTCGATTAGCAATCAACAAAGCACCGGGACACAGGGAGTATAAATGACGACCAGGACATAAGTAAAAAAAAAACTAACAAAACTAAAAAGAAGGTAAAAACTACAAAAAAACTAAAAACTAATAAAAAAACTAAAAAATCTAAAAATCTAAATAAACTAAAAAAGAAAAAAAAAGGAAAAAAATAAAGGAGAAAAACAAAACTAAAAAACGAATGTATATACAGACCGGGACACCGGGATACAAATGACGACCGGGACACAGGGAATATAAATGACGACCGGGACACAGGGACACAACTACAACGGGGACACCGGGGGAAACAGGGGGATATAAATGACGACCGGGACACCGGGACAGGGAATGGTCGATTAGCAATCACCATCAACAAAGCTCAAGGGCAATCATTAGAATCATGAGGTATAGATCTGAATACAGATTGTTTTCCCATGGACCATTATATGTTGCATGTTCAAGAGTCGGTAAACCTGACAATCTATTTATATGCAAAGACAATGGGACAGCAAAGAATGTTGTATATTCGCAAGTTTTACGTAGTTAAAACCATATATATATATATATATATATATATATATATATATATATATATATATATATATATATATATCTATCTATATTCACAGGTGGGACATAGGGACACAACTACAATGGCGCGTAACTATTATGGCGCGTAACGACTTACGCGCGCGGGAGGGCTTGGGGGGGGCCCGAAGCGCCCCCACCAACTAGGTGTTGGGGTGGCGCGAAGCGCCACCCCAACAGCTAGTATATATATATATATATATATATATATATATATATATATATATATATATATAAATATATATATATATATATATATATATATATATATATATATATATATATATATATATATATATATATATATAAATATATATATATATATATATATATATATATATATATATATATATATATATATATATATATATATATATATATATATATATATATATATATATATATATACTAGCTGTTGGGGTGGCGCTTTGTGCCACCCCAAAACCTAGTTGGTGGGAGCGCTTCACGCAACCCCCCAAGCCCACCCGCGTGCATAAGTCGTTACGCGCCATATTAGTTACGCGCCATTGTAGTTGTGTCCCTGTGTCCCACCTGTGAATATAGATAGATATATACATATATATATTTTTTACTACGTAAAACTTGCGAATATAGAACATTCTTGGCTATTCCATTGTCTGTGCATATAAATAAATTGTCAGGTTTACCGACTCTTGAACATGCAACATATAACTGTCCCTGGGAAAAACAATCTGTATTCAGATCTATACCTCATTATTCTAATGATTGCCCTTGAGCTTTGTTGATGGTGTTTGCTAATCGAACATTCTTTGTGTCCCCGACGTCATTTATATATCCCCCTGTGCCCCCCGGCGTCCCCGTTGTTGTTGTTTCCCTGTGTCCCGGTCGTCATTTGTGTCCCGGTGCTTTGTTGATGGTGATTGCTAATCGAACATTCCCTGTGTCCCCGTCGTCATTTATATATCCCCCTGTGCCCCCCGACGTCCCCGTTGTTGTTGTTTCCCTTTGTCCCGGTCGTCATTTGTGTCCCATTGTCCCAGTCTGTAATTTATCTTTGAGTGTTGCGGTCGTCATTTATATTCCCTGTGTCCCGGTGTCCCGGTCGTCATTTTTGTCCCGGTCGTCATTTGTGTTCCAGTGTCCCGATCTGTAATTTCTCTTTGAGTGTCCTGGTCGTAATTTATATTCCCTGTGTCCCGGTCGTCATTTGTATCCCGGTGCTTTGTTGATGGTGATTGCTAATCAAACATTCCTTGTGTCCCAGTCGCTTTCTCTTTGAGTGTCCCGGTTGTCATTTATATTCCCTATGTCCTTTTGTCCCGGTCGTCATTTGTGTCCCGATGTCTCGGTCTGTAATTTCGTCAGTCGACAAACATGACGTCAGTCGACACACAAACATGACGTCACTCGACAGACACACACACACACACAGACAACTTATTTTTATATATATAGATAAATATATATATATATCTATATATATAAAAATAAGTTGTCTGTGTGTGGATCTGTGGATCAGGTGACGTCACCTGAAAAAACTGGATCAGGTGACGTCAAAACTGAAAAAACTAAAAAAAGGCAAAAACTACAAAAAAAACTAAAAACTAATAAAAAAAATAAAAAGCTAAAAAACTAAAAAAACTAAAAAAAGGCAAAAACTACAAAAAAAACTAAAAACTAATAAAAAAGCTAAAAAACTAAAAAAAACTAAAAAAAGGCAAAAACTACAAAAAAAACTAAAAACTAATAAAAAAAATAAAAAAGCTAAAAAACTAAAAAAACTAAAAAAACTAAAAAAAGGTAAAAAACTAAAAAAAAAATAAAAACTAAAAAAAACTAAAAAAAGGAAAAAACTGAAAAATAAGCTAAAATAAAGGTAAAAACCAATAAAAAACTAAAAAAAAAACTGAAAAAACTAAAAAAAGGCAAAAACTACAAAAAAAACTAAAAACTAATAAAAAAAGTAAAAAAGCTAAAAAACTAAAAAAATAAAAAAAGGTAAAAAACTAAAAAAAATAAAAAATAAAAAAAAACTAAAAAAAAGGAAAAAACTGAAAAATAAGCTAAAATAAAGGTAAAAACCAATAAAAAACTAAAAAGAAAAAAAGGAAAAAACTAAAAAAAATTTTCATCTAAAAAACTAAAAAAAACTAAAAAAGGTAAAAACTAAAAGAACTAAAAAAGAAAAAAATAAATGACGACACTCAAAGAGAAAGCGACCAGGACAAAAGGAATGTTCGATTAGTAATCAACAAAGCACCGGGACACAGGGAGTATAAATGAAAAAAGCTAAAAAACTAAAAAAACTAAAAAAAGGCAAAAACTAAAAAAACTAAAAAAAGGTAAAAAACTAAAAAAACTAAAAACTAAAAAAAAACTAAAAAAAAGGAAAAAACTGAAAAATAAGCTAAAATAAAGGTAAAAACCAATAAAAAACTAAAAAAAAAACTGAAAAAACTAAAAAAAGGCAAAAACTACAAAAAAAACTAAAAACTAATAAAAAAAGTAAAAAAGCTAAAAAACTAAAAAAACTAAAAAAACTAAAAAAAGGTAAAAAACTAAAAAAAGTATAAAATAAAAAAAAACTAAAAAAAAGGAAAAAACTGAAAAATAAGCTAAAATAAAGGTAAAAACCAATAAAAAACTAAAAAGAAAAAAAGGAAAAAACTAAAAAAAATTTTCATCTAAAAAACTAAAAAAAACTAAAAAAGGTAAAAACTAAAAGAACTAAAAAAGATAAAAATAAATGACGACACTCAAAGAGAAAGCGACCAGGACAAAAGGAATGTTCGATTAGCAATCAACAAAGCACCGGGACACAGGGAGTATAAATGACGACCAGGACATAAGTAAAAAAAACAACTAACAAACCTAAAAAGAAGGTAAAAACTACAAAAAAACTAAAAAGAAAAAAAAACTAAAAACTAATAAAAAAACTAAAAAATCTAAAAATCTAAATAAACTAAAAAAGAAAAAAAAGGAAAAAAATAAAGGAGAAAAACAAAACTAAAAAACGAATGTATATACAGACCGGGACACCGGGATACAAATGACGACCGGGACACAGGGAATATAAATGACGACCGGGACACAGGGACACAACTACAACGGGGACACCGGGGGAAACAGGGGGATATAAATGACGACCGGGACACCGGGACAGGGAATGGTCGATTAGCAATCACCATCAACAAAGCTCAAGGGCAATCATTAGAATCATGAGGTATAGATCTGAATACAGATTGTTTTCCCATGGACCATTATATGTTGCATGTTCAAGAGTCGGTAAACCTGACAATCTATTTATATGCAAAGACAATGGGACAGCAAAGAATGTTGTATATTCGCAAGTTTTACGTAGTTAAAACCATATATATATATATATATATATATATATATATATATATATATATATATATATATATATATATATATATATATATATATCTATCTATATTCACAGGTGGGACATAGGGACACAACTACAATGGCGCGTAACTATTATGGCGCGTAACAACTTACGCGCGCGGGGGGGCTTGGGGGGGGGGGCGCGAAGCGCCCCCACCAACTAGGTGTTGGGGTGGCGCGAAGCACCACCCCAACAGCTAGTATATATATATATATATATATATATATATATATATATATATATATATATATATATATATATATATATATATATATATATATATATATATATATATGTACATATATATATATATATATATATATATATATATATATATATATATATATATATATATATATATATATATATATATATATATATATATATATATATATATATATATATATATATATATATATATATATATATATATATATATATATATATACTTGGAGTTGACGTTTCGTACGCATCATTGGTGCAGCTATCCCAGTGTGGTCATTCTCCAATAAATTCAGAGCTTTGCATGCACTACGGTAAGTGCCATGTATAGTACTGTTTACAGTTCCCAAATACTCAAAGGACGTCAGACCGAGTACATTCACCAAAAGCAGGTGGGGAAAGAAGCATTCATGTTGATTGGGATGAATGGTGTAGAGTCTTTCTATCGTGGTATCTTTGAAGATGGTAGGTTTGCCCTCGACTGACTTACCCTGTTTTCGACGTTCAAATTATTTATTTTTAGCAAGGCTAGATAGTCTTCTTTTCAACGGTATCAAACAGCCTCCAAGTAGTGACTTAAAGTCTATAATTGGGGGTGTGATTCACAATAAAATGGAAATATCTGAAGTGTCTAAGTCTGTTTAAAATAAACAGTTCTACAACTTTTCAAGATGCCATATCTCCGGTCCTAGTCAAATTCAGGTCGAAAGAAATTGCCCAAAAAGTTTTTAAGCTTAAGTCGAAACTAGTGCGCACTGGTATATTTGTATCAGAAAATTTAACAAGGCAGAGACGGGACATTCTGAACCTAGCACGTGAAAAACACGGTAATAAACAAGTATGGTCTGATCAAGGCCGAATTTATATACGCCTTGCGAGTGATGCTTTCCCCCGTCGCCTATGGTCGTTGCAAGATGTCGCTTAGATTGTTTTTTTTTTCTAATAGGAATCAGTACAGTTTATATTGTTCTTATTTCTTGATAATTAGTTTTGCCGTTACACCAGAAGGATCGGTTGGATGAATTAGAAAATTATGCTTTAGATGTTAATGAAATTTTAAATTGCTCAAGATAGTGTTGTAAAATGCCCTGAGCCAGTAAGAAAAAGTCAGTATGTATCATTTGAATTTCCAATACGGAAAGAAAATAAGAGTTTTCGTGTGTCTGAATGGAATTGCCATGTTACGTCATCGTCTGAGGATATTGAAAATTTTTTGTCCATTTTTCCAGCTTACCAAATGATTTTGAAGGTTAGAAATCGGATGAGACAAGGAGGTTTGTCTTTATTGTTGAAAAATGGAATAAAATTTGAAGAAAGGGATGATTTATGCCTTTGGATTGAAGGGAAGGTCGACATTTTTTCTGTGAAAATTGTATTTGTCGAGAATAAAAAAATGTTAATTTGTTTGGTTTATAAACCACCTAGCACTCCCTCGGTTGAGTCCCTTGATTTATTTGATGATTATTTATGTAAACTTCTGTCTGTAAAAAAATGAATACACAAGCATGGGTGATTTTAATTTTGATTTGTTATGTTTGGATACCTATAATTTTGAGCTTTTTAACTTGATGTTATCTCATGGTTATTTTCCAATGAATCGCCTTCCTTCTAGAATAACTGAACATTCTGCTACTCTTATTGATAATGTGTTTCTCCCTTCAAATTTAGTTCCTGATTCTTTTTGTGATATCATGATCCATCTGGGATATGATCATCTTCCTGTTTCATGTACGATAAAGCAACGGAGCCCGACTTACAAAAAGTCTAGGTGTAAACTTATAAGAGATCTTCGGCCGGCAACTTTACATGAGTTCCGTGAACAAATAAGTGTAATATTGTGGGAGAAAGTGTATGAAGAACCAGATCCCTCGCGTGCCCTCGGCAACTTTCTTGGGATAATTACTCCGATATTTGGGTCTGCTTGTCCCTTGAAACTTACTAGGAAAAAAGAACGAGATATCCCCCGAAAACCCTGGATTGTTGATGAAGTTGTTGAAGCTATGAATGCTCGTAACACTTGCTTTTTTTAAAGCTTAAATGACTCATCTGAAGAAAGTAAAAATGAATATATTCGTCAACGAAATTTAGTGAATAAGTTAAGACGTTCAAAAAAAAAATGTTACATCGAAAAATTTCATGAACAAAAGGTGATATGCGGGGAACTTGGCAGACTATTAATGGCATGATTAAAGGCACAGGTAAACATTATGGCCTCATAAATTTTATCACTGTCGAGGGTGTTACCATCACTGATAAGCAGCAGATTGCTGACGAGTTTGGTAAATTCTTCTCTGGTATTGGAAGTAGAATCAGGGATGACACTTCTCACGGAGACCCAGCAAAAAGTGACACGCTCTTTGAAGATAATCGAGGTGAGCATCATAAATTTCAATTTGAAAAAGCGTCAATTGAAGAATTAACAAAAATTGTGAAGAATTTAAAGTTAAATGCTGCTGGTATTGACGGTTTGAATCTGAAAGTATTCAAAGTAGTTTCAGTGTATCTACTACCATGTCTTCTCTACCTCGCTAACCTGCCACTTGAAGTCGGCCAATTCCCTGAAGCGCTTAAGCAAGCAAAGGTCCTACCACTGTTCAAATCAGGCAATAAGCAAGATATGACGAACTATCGACCCATAAGCTTGTTACCACTATTCTCAAAGATATACGAGAAAATACTACATCGACAGCTGTAAGAATATTTAGACAAGCTCGGAGTATTAAGTGAGTCACAGTTCGGTTTCACAACTAAACATTCAACTGTTCATGCGGCTTACCATCTAATGTAGTGCGTTAATCAAACAGTTCGTGGTAACAAACTGTAGTAAGGAGCGACCCGGCTCAATAGCAACCAAAACTCTAAAAAATGGTTTGACTCTAAAACTCTAAAACTTTAAGTTTGACTCTTTGCCACAATTCTGATTTTTAAAACAATTAAAAACTTTAGCGTAAAGAGCAAGGGATTGCGGAGGGGACAACCCATTTCATATACGGAGTAATTTCTGTTTGTTTTAAGTTTTAATGTCGCTCCTTACTTTCAGTTAAGAAACTAGTTTTTTGTATGTAATAGTGCCCTAGAAAGGAATCTTATCCCTCTTACTGTGTTCATAGATTTTAAAAAAGCATTTGATACCGTTCATTTTAGTCTTTTCTTAAGTGTGCTAGCTTGTTTGGGAGTTCGTGAAAAGTGTTTGGATTGGTTTAGGTCTTACTTGCATGGTATGTCCATCAAAGTTATGATATACGATGTGGTAGGGAAACCCTTCAATGTGAATTGTGGAGTGCCCCAAGGTTCGGTATTAGGACCTTTACTGTTTCTTATATACGTGGATACAATGCGTTTTTACATTCCTGGTGCCGTAGTTACATCATTCGCAGATGACACAGCGCTTACAGTGATTGGGGAGTCTGTCGGAGATCTTATAGAGATAACTAATGTAGCTTTGGAGAATTTATCTCAGTTCACAAAGCATAGTTTTCTTGCAGTGAATACTGAGAAGACTAATTATATGATATTTAGTCGTATTGGTAAAGTTGAAAATAACTGTCATAGTATTCTTTTACAAGGTGTTTCCATTAGTCAGGTTTTTCAATGTAGATATCTAGGATTTTATTTGGATGTAAATTTTAGTTGGATTCATACAACTAAAATTTACATCCACTAAGTTTTATCCTCATTTTATCTTCAAATTTACATCCCTAAGTTTTATCTTCAAAAATGGCTCGCAGAGTCGATATTTTAAGAAGATTTCATAATTTTTTTTCCTCTACATGTCCTGAAAGCAATTTATTATTCAATTGTCCATCCTTATTTAGTGTATGGTTGTTCGTTGTATGCAAGTAATTTTTCTAGTCATGTAAAAAGGATCCAGATTATGCAGAATAAGGCAATTAGAAGTTTGGGTGAGTATCTTGCGTGTGGTAGTACTAGAGATAGTTTTAGAGATTTAAATATTTTGAATATTGATTTTATTAAATCTCAACAGATTTAAATTTTTGTATACCAGGTTTTAGATGGATTGTCTCCTCAATATTTTAGAAGTTTTTATCAATATAATTCAAATTATCACGATTATTCTACTAGGAGCTCTGATCAGCTGACTAGTGAAATCAGGCATACAACGCGATCTGGGTTTATGATTAAACATGTAGGTGTTGTTATTTGGAACTCAATTCCAGAGAGTGTTAGGTGTTCCGAAAACCTTATGTTATTTAAAGTAAAAATAAAAAATTATTTTTTGAATAAATTATAAATTATAGTGGTTAAATTTTTATCCCTTATTTTCTTTTTTTTATGATGAGAAATGGCTGTTTTGAGATTGTATAGTTTTCCGTCTGTTGTTTTTTTTTGCGTATTTCTTTGATTTTGAATGAATAGTTATCATTTATTTGTTTTAGTTTTGCTGCTGAATAGGGACATTATAGGTCCCTAAATTGACCAGTATATTATTGATTGTAAGAGCAATTTTAAGTAATTTTTATTTGATGAAATAAACGCATACCATACCACGTGTAATACGAAAGCACTTAAGTGTACAGTATTTTATTTGCAAAAGAACCAGTTTGACATAACGAAAAGAATATAGTTAACTTCGTATCTGGTGGATTCAGGGCTCTTTGTTACACGTTGGATTCTGAAAAATTAACACGTTGACCATTCTGTAAATTTACCGCTAAGTGAACAACAGCTGGACTTCATTCATGTATCGGAAATGAAAAAATTCGCCAACAGCTTCATTACTGCTTATGTATCTTCCAGCCTGATATTGTACGATTTCATCGATATCACTGATTTAAGACTGCGAACCAAAAACTCCCATGTCGCTGCCTTTGTTGACGTATTTACATATGTATTTAATTGCCTTTACAGAGTTATAGTATTCAACGTTTATGTGTGCATTAAATATTTTTGATAATAAAGGTGAATATGAAACAACCTCTGGTTATCTACTCTGATTGTTGTACCGTTATGCTTCTTTATTATTGCTGTTTTATCGCCATCTTCAGTAGATCTTCTTCTATATAGTGGGTAACCGTCATTGCCGGTAATTTTGTTGGGTACTAAAAGTCGAGGATATTGCTTTGTGTACCTTCCTTTGGCCATGCATGGTAATTTTTCATTCAGTGCACCGCCAGGTCCATGTATTATATTTTTTACCACAATATCATATAATCCCTTATCGACATTTTCATCAGGTGTTTCAGCGGAAATCACATCGTCAATTTCATTAGAAGTAATTTTATAATGTAACCAGATTAGTATATGTGCGTATGGTAATCCTTGTTTTTGCATTTTCACTAAGTACATCCAGCACCGCACTGACCCAAACACTTTAAGTTTTACTATATAGTTTCTCAGTGATTTCAACTTTTGCCAGAAGACACGGGCCGCAATGTCACGTCTATGAGCCGCCGATTGTCCTTGAAGTAAAAGCTGCTGTATCTCGTTCCAAGATTGAATACATGTAAATGTAATAAATAAATCTGGACGACCATAGAAGACGAATATACGTAATAGCATCTTGAGCATATTCATGCATATGACGGGGACTGCCAGCATATGACGAAGGTAAAATCGTTAATCTTTCAACATAAGTGGTATTACCGTCATTTACAACTGCATCTCGCAAATAAATGTATTGTTCAGAGCGTAGCTTAGTCTGATTCCGACGGATAAATAGGAAACATTTATTCAATCTTTGCCTACATATGCATGTCTGCATGTCTGGTTTCGTGTTGCTCTCGTGGCTTCTCGACACGCCTTCGTTGACGTAAATTGCACATTCCTATTCTGGCCCATTCTCTTTGAACCGAAAGCCTGGTTTTGCTTTGCTCCAGTGTTTCGTCCTGTTGTTCAATTTTTAGTAGGTTTGTAGAATAATCTCTTTTTGATATTAATTTACACTTAGACAAATTTCCTTTGATCACCAAGCATTTTAAAGCTCAACAATTTCTAATAAACTTAAAAATTTTTTGTTTCCTGTTTTAAGGTTTTTGAATTAGTTTAATCCATTGTCAAAATATATTGAAATATTTTTGGAATTACCAGTTTTTTGCATTTTAAGCAACTTAATAAAATTAAAAGAGCCTCAATTTTTTGGAATACTTATTATTAAAAAAAAACCTGTTATTGAATATTTGATTAAGATAGAGTGGTAGAGAAAATGACAAAACACTGAAACCTCTCTTTTTAGTTTTTTTAAATGATTCCCATTGTGCTCCAGAACTGGGATAAGCACTTTCGTATCAAAACTATACGAAGGGACGTATTAACAATGTATTTATTTGAAAATAGCATTTCCACGTTAAAAACAGGAAGATAGTAGTTCCAGAATTAGAATAGGAACTGTCGTATCTACGCTATATGAAGGGACTACACTATACACTGTTTTTTTTGGAATATAGTATTTCCATGTTAAAATCTTGAAAATAGTATTTCAAGCACTGGGATTGGCACTGTCATATCTACACTATAAAGGGCACGTATTATCACCGTATTTGTTGGAAGATAGTATTTCCACGTTAAAAACAGGAAGATATTAGTTCAAGCACTGGGATAGTCATTGTCGTATCTAAACAATACAAAGGGACGTAATAACACTAAATTTGTTAGAAGGAAGTATTTCCACATTAAAATAGGAAGATGGTAGTTCCACAATTAGGATAGGCATTGTTGTATCCACACTATACAATGGGACGTATTAACACTGCGTTTTCTGGAAAATAGTATTTCCGCGTTAAAATAAGGAAGATAGTAGTTGAAGCACTGGGATAGCCACTTTCGTATCTACACTATACGAAGGGACGTATTAACACCGTATTTATTGGGAAATAGTTTTTCCACGCTAAAAACAGAAATTTAGTAGTCCAAGCACCGGAATAAACACTGTCGCTTCTACACTATATAAAGGGGCGTATTAACGCTGTATTTGTTGGAAAATAGTATTGCCTCGTTAAAAACAGGAAGACAGTAGTTCTTGCACTGGGATTATCTTCACTATACATTTCCACATTAAAAACAAGAAGATAGTAGTTCCACAATTGGGATGTTAGCAGCAAGTATTTCGGATTCGAGTGCCCAGTGGGCCACTTTTGGTAAGCAGAACTGGCACTGTGGGATGAACCAAATGTCTGGTTAAAGCGCCAAAACCAATGCATATTCCAGATCCCACAGATAGGAGTTGGCTACACTATACGAAAAGACGTTAAACACTGTGTTTGTTGGAAAATAGTATTTCCAGGTTCAAAAAAAGGAAGATAGTAGTTCCAACACTAGGATAGACACTGTCGTATCTAAACTATACGAAAGGACGTATTAATACTGTTTCTTTTGAAAAATAGTATTTCCATGTTAAAAGTAGGAAGATAGTAGTTAGTATCATCCTGTTTTTAACCTGGAAGTACTATTTTCCAACAAAAACAGTGTTAATACGTCCCATCGTATAGTTTAGATACGACAGTGTCCGTCCCATTGCTTGAACTACTATCTTCCTGTTTTTAACATGGAGACACTCTTTTCAACAAATACAATACTAATACATCCCTTCGTATAGCTTAGATACAACAGTGTCCATCCCAGTGCTTGAACTACTCTCTTCCTGTTTTTAACGTGGAACTACTATTTTCCAACAAACACAGTGTTTTATGTCCCTTCGTATAGTGTAGATACAATAGTGTCTATCCCAGAGCTGGAACTACTATCTTCCTGTTTTTAACATGGAGACACTATTTTCAACAAATACAGTACTAATACATCCCTTCGTATAGCTTAGATAAAACAGTGTCCATCCCAGAGCTGGAACTATTTTCTTCCTGTTTTTAACGTGGAAATACTATTTTCCAACAAATACAGTGTTAATACGTTCCTTCGTATAGTTTAAATACAAAATTGTGTATCCCAGTGCTGGAACTACTATCTTCCTGTTTTTAACATGGAAATACTATTTTCCATCAAACACAGTGTTTCACGTCCCTTCGTATAGTGTAGCTACAACAGCTTCCATCCCAGTGCTGAAAGTACTATCTTCCCGTTTTTAAAATGGAAATACTATTTCTCAACAAACACAGTTTTAATACGTCCATTCGCTTAGTATAGATACGAAAGTGTCTATCCCAGTGCTTGAACTACTCTCTTCCTCTTTTTAACGTGGAAATACTATTTTCCAACAAACACAGTGTTTAACGTTCCTTCGTATAAAATAGATACGACAGTGTGTATCCTAGTGCTGGAACTACTATCTTCCTGTTTTCAACGTGGAAATATAATTTTCCAACAAATGCAGTGTTAATACATCCTTTTGTATGGTGTAGACATGACAGTGTCTATCCCGGTGCTGGAACTACTATCTTCGTGTTTTTAACGTGGAAATACTATTTTCCAACAAATACAGTGTTAACATGTCCCTTTATATAGTTTAGATATGACAGTGTCTATCCCAGTGCTGGAACTACTATCTGACTGTTTTTAACATGGAAATACTAGAACTGCTATCATCCTCTTTTTAACGTGGAAATGCTATTTTCCAACTAATGCAGTGTTAATACATCGTTTCGTATAGTTTAGTTACTACAGTGTCTGTCCCAGTGCTGGAGCTACTATCTTCCTTTTTTAATATGGAAATATTATTTTCCAACAAAATCAGTGTTTCACATCCCTTCGTATAATGTAGATACAGCATTAACTATCCTAATGCTGGAACTACTAAATTCCTGTTTTTAATATGGAAATACTATTTTCCAACAAACACAGTGCTAATACGTACCTTCGTATAGTTTAGATACCACAGTGTCTATCCCAGTGATGGAACTACTATCTTTTTGGTTGTAACATTGAAATACAATTTTCCAACAAACGCAGTGCTAATACGTCCATTCGTACAGTGTGGAGATGACACTTTTTTCCAACAACTGTCCAACAACAACTATCCAACTACTATCTTCCTGCAATTAATATGAATTTACTATTTTAAACAAACACAGTGTTCTACGTCCCTTCGTATAGTTTAGATACGACAGTGTCTTTCAAAGTTTAGATGCCACAGTGTCTATCACAGTGCTGGAACTACTATCTTCCTGCTTTTAACATTGAAATACTATTTTCCAACAAACATATTGTTAATACGTACCTTCCTATAGAGTAGATACGATATTGTCTATCCCAGTGCTGGAACTACTATCTTCCCGTTTTCAACATGGAAATACTTTTTTCCAACAAACTCATTGTTAATACGTACCTTCGTATAGTTTAGATTCAAAAATGTCTAACTCAGTGCTTGATCTACTATCTTCCTGTTTTTAACATGGAAATACTATTTTCCAACAAACACAGTGTTAATACGTCCCCTCGTGTAGTTAAGATACGACAGTGTCTATCCCAGTGCTGGAACTACTATTTTCTTACCCTTAACATGAAAATACTATTTTCAACAAACACAATGTTTTACGTCCCTTCGTATAGTGTAGATACGACAATGTCTGTCCCCTTGCTGGAACTACTATGTTTCTGTTTTTAGCGTGGAAATACTATTTTCCAACAAATACATTGTTAATACGTCCCTTTGTATAGTATAGATAAAACAGTGTCTATCCCAGTGCTGGAAAAACTGCCTTCCCGTTTTTAAAATGGAAATACTATTTTCCAACAAACATAGTGTTAATACGTCCCCTCGTATAGTGTGGTTACGACAGTGTCTATCCCAGTGCTGGAACTACTATCTTCCCTTTTTTAACAGGGAAATACTGTTTTCCAACAAACACAGTGTTTTACGCCTCTTCGTAAAGTGTAGATACGACAGTTTCTATCTCAGTGCTGGAACTACTATCTTTCTGTTTTTAACATTGATATACTATTTTCCAACAAATACAAGTTTCATACGTCCCTTCGTGTAGTTTAGATACGACAGTGTCTATTCCACCACCGGAACTGCTATCTTTCCGTTTCTAACATTGAAATACTATTTTCCAACAAACACAGTTTTAACACTTCCCTTCTTACAGTTTAGAAACGACAGTTTCTATCCCATTGCTTGAACTACTATCTTCCTGTTTTTAACATGGAAATACTATTTTCCAACAAATACAGTGTTCATACGTCCCTTCGTTTAGTGTAGATACGACAGTGTCTATTCCACCGCCGGAACTGCTATCTTCCCGTTTCTAACATTGAAATACTTTTTTCCAACAAACACAGTTTTAACACGTCCCTTCTTATAGTTTAGAAACGAGAGTATCTATCCCATTGCTTGAACTACTATCTTCCTGTTTTTAACATGGAAATACTATTTTGCAACAAATACAGTGTTCTTACGTCCCTTTGTATAGTGTAGATAAAACAGTGTCTATCCCAGTGCTGGAAAAACTGTCTTCCCCTTTTTAACGTGGAGATACTATTTTTCAACAAACACAGTGTTAATACATCCCTTCGTATAGAATGGATACGAAATCATCTGTCCCAGTGCTGGAACAGCTATATTCCTGTTTTTAACGTGGAAATACAATTTTCCAACAAATACAGTGTTAATACGTCCTTTTGCATAGTATAGATACAACAGTGTCTACCCCAGTGCTGGAACTACTTTCTTCCTGTTTTTAACATGGAAATACTACTTTCCAACAGATACAGTGTTAATACGTCTCCTCATATAGTGCAGATACGACAGTCTCTATCCCAGTGCTGGAACTACTATCTTCCTGTTTTTAATATGGAAATATCATTTTCCAACAAATACAGTCTTAATACGTTGTTCGTATATTGTAGAAACGACAATGTCTATCCCAGTGCTAGAACTACTAAATTCCTGTTTTTAACATGTAAATACTATTTTTCAATAAATACAGTGTTAATTAATCCCTTAGTATAGTTTAGATACGACAGTGTCTATCCTAGTGCTGGAACTACTATCTTCCTTTTTTAACATGAAAATACTATTTTCCAACAAACACAGTATTTTACGTCGTTTCGTATAGTGCAGATACGACAGTGTCTATCCCAGTGCTGGAACTACAATATTCCTGGTTTTAGCATGGAAATACTATTTTCTAACAGTGTTTTACGTCCCTTTGTATAGTGTAGATAGGACAGTGTCTATCCCAGTGCTGGAACTACTATCTTCCTGTTTTTAACGTGGAAATACTATATTCTAACAAAAAAATTGTTAATACGTCCCAACATTAGTGGTTCTGTACTGATGTAATTATAGCTAACATTATGACATCGCATTTACTCTTACAACCATATATGGTTACAATCTAAGATTATGGCGTCATTCATCAATTTTATACATGAAAATACAGTTTTTGGGTAAAAATTGATTCTTTTTGAATAACTATTTTTTTTAAATAGAAAAAACTTTTTACATACATCAATTTCTTTTCAAATAATCCATTAAACAGCTCTGTAGGATATTCCAGTGCCCCACGAGCTACGGAAGAAACAACAGGGGAAAATACCCTTGCTGCAAAGCAACCTTTCCAGTTTTCAAGCCCATAGATTTTGTTTGTTATTCAAGTCAAGGGGCTGTAAGTCTAATACACAAGGGTTTCAAACATAGCGATTCTAAGAGAAAACATTTGTGTTTCGATCTCACTATTTTCAGGATTTATGGACTAATGTATTTCTTAGTATTGGAAATGATCCTCTCTAACTAAGTTGCAAGCTACCGCTACAAACCGGACCAGCATCAGCCATGATACTGTTGAAACGACAAAGCAGAGATATAAATTTGAAAATTATATTTTTCATAGTGCATTTTTTTAAATAGAGCATTGAGAAAGAGTCCAACTTTGGCTTAAAGAGCCAGGCATTGAAGAGGAAACAGCCCCTTTCATATACAGAATAATTTCTGTTCGTTTTAAGTTTTAATGTCACCTCTAATTTCAGTAGAAAAAAACTTACTATTTAACATTTTATTTATGATCTTTTTAAAATTATGCCAAGAAATCTGACCCAATCACCACGGAAAAACCCCCTCACCTAGGAAATATCCTTTAGACAATTCACTCCCGGTGAAAATTTACCCCAAACAATTACTTTTAACCACTCCGCACGTAAAATCGAAACGGAAAAGAGAAAGCAAGACATATAAAAAGAATAGTGTATGGAAATTCTGGCAAATTACTGCAGTTTTCACTCCTAGCAAGTTCACTCCCTGAAAATTTCCCTAAACATTTAAAATACTCCCTCGAAAAAACCCCCAGCAGAAAATCGTCCCCTTCTCTCCCAAAAATGTATGCATATATCCCAATAACAAATACTATTTGTAAACAATGGGCAAATTTTGCAACTTAAAGACCATATCCCTAAGGCTCTCTGGAGGGGGGGGGGGCAAAGCTAAACCCAATCAAACATTTTTGGCTCAACTTCTGAAGTACGTATTAAATGTGCTATATTTTCGTAGAAAAAAAATCAAATTTTTATTTTATTTTAGTTTTCAGTTCAGATTTGCAAAGGTTATTATGTAAACTACAAAATATTTATGATTCTAATTATAATAATAATCAAACAGTTCGTGGGAACGAACTGTAGTAAGGAGTGACCCGGCTCAATGGTAAACGAAACTCTAAAAAACGGAATTTAGATGCTAAAAGATACATCAAAAGAATCGAATTTTCATGTTGATTTTACATATATAAGTTTTATCAAGTTTAGTCTTACCTATCAACAGTTACAAGCCTGAGAAAATTTGCCTTTTTTTGAAAATAGGGGAAAACATCCCCTAAAGGTCATAGAATCTTAATGAAAATCACACCATCACATTCAGCGTATCAGAGAACTGTAAACCGAAAATTTCAAGCTCCTATCTACAAAAATGTGGAATTTCGCATTTTTTGCAAGAGGACAGATCACGGGTGCGTGTTTATTTGTTTTTTTTCTTTTTTTTTTTTTTTCCAAGGGGTCATCGTATCGTCCAAGTGATCCTAAAATGTTTCAAGAGGGCTCATTCTAACGGAAATGAAAAGTTCTAGTGCCCTTTTTAAGAGACCAAAAAAATCAGAGGGCACCTAGGCCCCCTCCCACGCTCATTTTTTCCCCAAAGTCAACGGATCAAAATTTTGAGATAGTCATTTTATTCCGCATAGTCGAAAACCATAAAAACTAAGTTTTTGGGGATGACTTACTCCCCCAGAGTCCCTGGGGGAGGGGCTGCACGTAACAAACTTTGACCAGTGTTTACATACAGCAATGGCTATTGGGAAGTGTACAAACGTTTTCAGGGGGATTTTTTTTGGTTTGGGGTGGGGTTGAGGGGAGGGGGCTATCTGGGAGGATCTTTCCTTGGAGGAATCATTCCTTGGACGAACAGAGATTATTACGAATAAGAGGGTTCTAAAAATACTTTAGTTTCAAATAAAAAAAATAGTTTTTTTATTTAATAACAGTAAGGAACGAAATCTAGCGCATAAAATACATTTGCTTACTATAAAAAGTAAATACAACAACAAAAGAGAGAATAATGAGGACGTTTTTCCTAAGACAGTGAACCAACAAAACCTATTTGAATATTTCGGCCCTATATCTAAGGGCCGTCTTCAGCAAAGAAAAAATAAAAAACAATAAAATACTTACAATAAAAGTTCTCAGTTAAAAATCCATTTGTTTTTATTTTAAAATAGCCTTGGCATCATTACTTCTTGACGAAAAGTTCAGCCGACTGTCTGATAAAAGCTAACATTTTGCAAGATAAAAAGGTCCATTCATTTCACTAACTGTATTTATTAAAAATTGGAATGATTTCTTATTGCGATATTTGCCTTCTCTGCAGCTAATCTGATAGTTCTTTTGATATTGGGCTTGTTTTTGTTCGTTCCTATTTTTGTTTTATTTTGAATTAGTTTATTTTCTATAATTAATTTTTGTGTACATTTTGTGTACGATTCAACTTTAAGTAATCATATTTTTGAAAATCCAAACCAGTGTGTTCTATTTGACGAAACTATTCTAATTAGCAATGACCTAGGAGTCAAACAAACTGTCCGTGAGGCAATCGAAATCAAACGAAACTTAAATAATAATACATCCCTAAATAGAGACTTGGGTGAATACACACTTAACCCTATGTACACAAAATTAATTATAGAAAATAATCTAATTCAAAATAAAACAAAAATAGGAACGAACAAAAACAAGCCCAATATCAAAAGAACTATCAGATTAGCTGCAGAGAAGGCAAATATCGCAATAAGAAATCATTCCAATTTTTAATAAATACAGTTAGTGAAATGAATGAACCTTTTTATCTTGCAAAATGTTAGCTTTTATCAGACAGTCTTGGCTGAACTTTTCGTTAAGAAGTAATGATGCCAAGGCTATTTTAAAATAAAAACAAATGGATTTTTAACTGAGAACTTTTATTGTGTGTTTTATTGTTTTTTATTTTTTCTTTGCTGAAGACGGCCCTTAGATATAGGGCCGAAATATTCAAATAGGTTTTGTTGGTTCACTGTCTTGGGAAATGGAAAGGCAGTGTGGTCTTCGTCATTATTTACGTCACGCTTATGGGGAGCATTTGACCAAAGATATTTTTCATTTTATTAGTTTAGGGAAAAAACACGCGAACATTATTAATCAACAAACGTTTCTGGAATCCTGCAGAAGGAATAAAATTATTCCTAAATCCTTAAGGCATAAATTTCACTTAAATACTTTATGAGAGTCACAGTTCACACATAAACTACAGCTAAAAACGTTGAATCATATTATTAAGGACTAAAAAACACAGAAGACATATAATTTCCTAAGAACGAAAATCACTCGAAAATTTTCTGTCACAGAGCTTGTCCACTGATGATTTTTTGCAAATTGTTAGGATGGAAAGGAATTTATTCCACCATGATTTCCGTGTGTCACAAGAGAGACTCACTAATGAGTTTACAAGGTTGAAATATGAGTCTCAAGTGGTCAACCCAGTTTACAATCCTAAGATAATTCCTGGACCTGCGATTGTAAATATTTCATCTAAAAAGCTTAGCTATGTTGAAGAAAAAGTCCTAGAACAAGGACCAAAATTTTCGTTTATACCGAAACAAGTTCCAGTTGCAGACTTGGAAGCATCCTTAGAATCCTCTCTCCACAAATGTAGTGCTCTTGTTTCAAACATGGATACAGTTAGATCCTAATTAATTAACACTCTTTACAACACCTCATTAAAACTTCCTAATTCTCCCAATAACACAATGGAAAAATCATATGACACAAAAGTTTTGGACAAACTCCCTAAGGATTCCTCAATAATAATCACTAAAGCCGATAAAAGCAACTCAATAGTAATTATGAATAAAGCTGATTATGATGATAAAATTCAGTCACATTTAAATGATACAACCACTTATGTTAAATCAACCCATGACCAGACTGATCAATTTGCTCAAAAAGTAATAAAAGAATTAAAAACTTTGAAAGAAAATGGCAGATTCACTCCACAATTGTACAATAAATTCCTCCCTCGTGGTGTTTTTTGCTCAAAGTTTTATGGATTACCAAAATTGAACAAACAAGGCATTCCTCTAAGACCCATTGCAGCTAGTACAAAATCACCTGCCTCAAAAATTGGAAAATGGTTATGCACTGCATTCAAACCATTGCTTCACTCCCAAAAATCTTATATAAAAAATTCAGTTGATCTTGTAGAAAAATTGAAACAAATAGACATTTCTGAAAATTCCATATTAAGCAGCTTTGACATAGTTTCTATGTATACTAGTATTGATGTTTAAAAATCTGAACACTTATTACAAAATAAACTGGAAAACAATTACCATCTAATTGAAGAGTCAGCAATAGGTCTAGACATTGATGTTCTCATGAATTTGGTTAAATTATGTAACAAATATTCCATGCATTTCCAGTTTCGAGATTCATCTTACAAACAGGTAAGGGGCCTTCCTATGGGAGCACCTCTATCAAGCCTACTCGCAAATATTTTCGTCGAGAATCTTGAAAATTGGGCCCTAGATTCGTATTTTCTTAATCATGTGTTTTGGGGACGTTTCATGGACGAAGTAATTTCAGTTTGGAATTATGGTAAAAGTGAACTTAAAGGTTTTCTAGAACATTTAAATACTTACGATAGAAACCTGCAATTCACTCTATAAACCGAAAGAGATGGAAAAATACCTTTTTTAGATGTATTGATAATACGCAGTGTGAATAAACTTGAATTTACGGTTTACAGAAAACCTACGCATAATAATAGATACCTGCACTTCAAATCTAAACATCCTCCACAAGTTAAAAGAGGTGTGGTAATATCTCTTGTGGATAGAGTACTTAATATCTGTTCAGAGCCGTATGTTAAAAAAGAATTAAATTTTATTACAGACATACTTTTTGGCAACGGGTACCCAATTTCTCTCATAAATACTGTTATTGCTCAAAGATTAAAGATGCATTCTTCTGAAGCCTTAAATCCCACACCAGTAAATGATTCGAATAAACCCACAAGCACAATTTACATACCTTATATTCCGAAAATTACTTCAAAACTGAAAAAAAGTTTGTTTAAAGAACAATTTACGTGTTGTATTCACAAGCAATTTAAGTATAATAAATCTTGTCAATTCTGGTAAGGATAAAACCCCAATTACTCGTCTACGAGGGGTGTATCAAATACCATGTAGTTGTGGAAATTATTACATTGGTCGAACCCAAAGAAAGTATTGAAAAAGCATTAAAATCTAAAAATAACTCCATATCTTTCGATTCAGCTTTAAGTAATCATATTTTTGAAAATCCAAACCATTATGTTTCTATTTGACGAAACAATTCTAATTAGCAATGACCTAGGAATCAAACAAACTGTTCGTGAGGCAATCGAAATCAAACGAAACCTAAATAATAATACATCCCTAAATAGAGACTTGGGTGAATACACACTCAACCCTATGTACACAAAATTAACTATAGAAAATAATCTAATTCAAAATAAAACAAAAATAGGAACGAACAAAAACAAGCCCAATATCAAAAGAACTATCAGATTAGCTGCAGAGAAGGCAATATCGCAATTAAAAATCATTCCAATTTTTAATAAATACAGTTAGTGAAATGAATGAACCTTTTTATCTTGCAAAATGTTAGCTTTTATCAGACAGTCTTGGCTGAACTTTTCGTTAAGAAGCAATGATGCCAAGGCTATTTTAAAATAAAACCAAATGTATTTTTAACTGAGAACTTTTATTGTAAGTATTTTATTGTTTTTTATTTTTTCTTTGCTGAAGACGGTCCTTAGATATACGGCCGAAATATTCAAATAGGTTTTGTTGGTTCACTGTCTTGGGAAAAAAGTCCTCATTATTCTCTCTTTTGTTGTTGTATTATGGAAAGGCAGTGTGGTCTTCGTCATTATTTAAAAAGTAAATTTTATAAAAAGTAATTATTATATTAAATGAACAAAACGAGTTTCAGCACCAATTAAACTGTTTGAACCGAAAAATCTATATATCTATATATATAAAAATAAGTTGTCTGTCTGTCTGTGGGTCTGTGGATCTGTGGATCAGGTGACGTCATGTTTCGGTTGACGTCATGAAATTAGTTGCCGTCATTTTTGTTATGACGATGCTTAGTATATTGTAAAACACATTAATTTGGTTAATAATATACCATTTAAAACACCAAAATGAACATGCTGGAGTAGTCACTCGGTGAGAGAGGGTGTCAGAACGGAGAATGAAGGTCCCAGGTTCAAATCCTGGTTAGGCTAAAAAAGGTAAAAAACTAAAAACTAAAAAAAAAACTGAAAAAACTAAAAAAAGGCAAAAACTACAAAAAAAAACTAAAAACTAATAAAAAAATAAAAAAGCCGAAAAACTAAAAAAACTAAAGAAACTAAAAAAAGGAAAAAACTTAAAAAACTAAAAACTAAAAAAAACAAAAAAAAAGGAAAAATGAAAAATAGAAGAGAAAAAGAATACTAATAAAATTAAAAATAAAAATAAAAAAAAATAAAAAAGATAAAAAGCTAAAAAAAGGTAAAAACCAATAAAAACTAAAAAGAAAAAAAGGTAAAAAACTAAAAAAAAAAATCATCTAAAAAACTAAAAAAAGGAAAAAACTGAAAAATAAGCGGGATATAAAACAGGGGGATATAAATGACGACCGGGACACCGGGACATAAGGAATATAAATGAATCAGAAAATACAACTCATGTTTCCAAATGACGTCGTTTGGAGCCCAAATTGAAAATCCAGATCAATTTATGTCTACTTTCAAAGTAAAAGGGCAAATTTATCATAGAGCAGGGTCTCTTCTACCATTCTCAGGCGAGAATCATAAATTTTTACAATTGTACTTCATCAGTGATAGAAATTCTGAATTGAATGCACGTTGCGAAATTTCTCCCAACATTGAAAGGACAATCATTTCCCAATTACAACATCTTTTCCACGAAAATAATAATTTAGTGCGTCTGTTCAAAACAGCCATCGATTTGCGAACATATGCGTAGATACAATGCTCCAACTATCGACGAAGTGGCCATCGTTATGGTCGGTGATCAGTTTTTACCTCGAGATATTATTCTCAGGGTTTCCACCACACGTGCTACAACTAAAAATAGGCCTACCAATAATACTTTTAAGAAATATAAACCCACCAGAGCTTTGCTATGGCACTCGACCTGCCGTAAAAAAAAACAATGGAAAACCTAATAGAGGCCACAATCTTGACAGGGCCTTTTGAGGGTGAGGCTGTTCTTATTCCTCGCATTCCCAAGATTCCAACGGATCTGCCTTTTCAATTTAAAAGATTGCAATTCCCAATTCGATTAGCATTTGCAATCACCATTAACAAACCTCAAGGTCAATCATTAGAAAAATGTGGTATAGATCTTAATACTGATTGTTTTTCCCATTGACAATTGTACGTTGCATGTTTGAGGGTCGGTAAACCTGACAATCTATTTATATGCAGCGACAATTGGACAGCGAAGAATGTTGTATATTCGCAAGTTTTACGCAGTTAATTTGTATTTTATCTATCTATCTATCTATCTATCTATATAAAAACGAGTTGTATGTATGCATGTTTGTTTGTTTGTAAAAAGAGCGTTTGCATATGATGTCATTATTAGTACATACGGCTTTGTATATGCAGAGACAATGGGAAAGCCAAGAATGTTGTATATTCGCAATTTTTACGTAGTTTAACTCCTGCAGACGAAATGAATGCTTGCCTAAAAAATTCTAATTTATAGGCACACGTAAAAATATTAAAATTAACTACAAATATGCGTGTCCGATTGCAAAACGATGACTCTGGTCAAACAGTAGACTCAATTTCAGGACGTATACAACTACCTGCTGATTTCTGTAATTTAGTGACGTCCAAAAATGAATTGATTGAAAAAGTATTTCCGAATATTCTAAAAAATTATAAAAATAATAAATGGCTAAGTGAAAGAGCGATTCTCGCACCCAAAAATATAGACGTCCACGAACTCAACAATATTGTTTTGAACAAGATTTGAGACCAGGCAGTCCTTTACAAGTCAGTCGACACAGTTTTGGAACCAAATGAAGCGGTTAATTATCCATCTGAATTTTTAAATTCCATAGATCCTTCAGGGTTTCCACCACACGTGCTACAACTAAAAATAGGCGTACCAATAATACTTTTAAGAAATATCAACCCACCAAAGCTTTGCAATGGCACGCGACTTGCCGTAAAAAAAAACAATGGAAAACCTAATAGAGGCCACAATCTTGACAGGGCCTTATGAGGGTGAGGCTGTTCTTATTCCTCGCATTCCCATGATTCCAACGGATCTGCTTTTTCAATTTAAAAGATTGCAATTCCCAATTCGATTAGTATTTGCAATCACCATTAACAAAGCTCAAGGTCAATCATTAGAAAAATGTGGTATAGATCTTAATCCTGATTGTTTTTCCCATGGAAAATTGTACGTTGCATGTTCGAGGGTCGGTAAACCTGACAATGTATTTATATGCAGCGACAATTGGACAGCGAAGAATGTTGTTTATTCGCAAGTTTTACGCAGTTAATTTGTATTGTATCTATCTATATAAAAACGAGTTATGTGGATGCATGTTTGTTTGTTTGTAAAAAGAGCGTTTGTATATGACGTCATTATTAGTACATACGGCTTTGTATATGCACAGACAATGGGAAAGCCAAGAATGTTGTTTATTCGCAATTTTTGCGTAGTTTGAAACACATATATAAATCTATCTATATTCACAGGTGGGACACAGGGACACAACTACAATGGCGCATAACTAATATGGCGCGTAACGACTTACGCGCGCGGGGGGGCTTGGGGGTGCGCAAAGCGCCCCACCAACTAGGTGTTGGGGTGGCGCGAAGCGCCACCCCAACAGCTAGCATATATATATATATATATATATATATATATATATATATATATATATATATATATATATATATATATATATATATATATATATATATATATATATATATATATATATATAAGTTGTATGTGTGTTATGTCTGTTATACTATGTCTGTTACGCCAGATTATATCTTCTATATATATAAAAATAAGTTGTAGGTATTTTGGTGTTGAGGGTTTGCATATGACGTCTGAAAAATAAAAAAGAAAAAGAAAACAAACTAAAATGTAAAAACTGGGAATTGCATAAATATTTTGGAATATTTTGACAAGAGATTAAAGTAAGTCGAAAACCTTAAAACAGATGCTTAAATATTGAGGTTTATTATAAATTGTTGAGATCTAGCATGCTTGGGGGGTGAAGATTTTTCCAACTGTCAATGTTATAGAATGTTGCCAAAAAGCAAAACCAGGCTTGCGGTTCAAAGAGAAAGGGCCAGATTAGGAATGTGCAAATTACGTCAACGAAGGCGTGTCGAGGAACTACCAGAGCAACGCGAAACCAGACTTGCTGCTGAAAGAGAAAGTAAAAAAAGGAGGTGTGTCGAGGAATCACGAGAGCAACGTGAAAACAGGCTTGCGGCTTCAAGAGATAATGCCATATTAGGAATGTGCAATTTACGTCAACGAAGGCGTGTCGAGGAACTACCAGAGCAACGAGAAACCAGACTTGCTGCTAAGAGAGAAAGTGAAAAAATAAGGCGTGTCGAGGAATCACAAGAGCAACGTGAAAACAGGCTTGCAGCTTCAAGAGATATTGCCTAAAGAAAGCGTGCCGAGGAATCACAAGAGCAACGTAAAAATTATCGCATGAAATTCAAGTACAGCCCAGTCGATGATTATAGTAGATGTGTTCAAATCGGGACTGTCTAAAATTTTTCACTACTGCAAGGCCTTGAAATTGAATGGTGAAACAAGGGGAAAGTGTTGCGCCACAGGAAAAGTTAAACTTCCTCAACTGGCTGCACCCCCAGAGCCATTGAAGACTTTGCTTACTGGAACTACGTCATAATCTAAGCGTTTTTTTTTATCTAACATCAGAAAATATAACTCATGTCTCCAAATGATGTCGTTTGGTGCCCGAATCGAAAATCAAGATCAATTTATTCCTACTTTCAAAGTAAAAGCGCAAATTTATCATAGAGCAGGGTCCCTTCTACCATTTTCAGGTGAGAATCATAAATTTTTACAACTGTATTTCATCAGTGATAGCAATTCTGAATTGAATGCACGTTGCGAAATGATTCCGACGTTGAAAGGACTATCGTTACCGAATTGCAACTTCTTTTCCATGAAAATAATGATTTAGTGCATCTGTTTGAAATAGCTATCGATTTGATGCCTACTGATACGCATAAAATTTTTATTTCCGCTGACAAAACGCCTACTGGCGAACATATGCGTAGATACAATGCTCCAACTATCGAAGAAGTGGCAATCGTCATGGTGGGTGATCAGTTTTTACCTCAAGATATTATTCTTCATAAGTGAAACCCTCAGTTGGTAAGAATTGCTGAAACTCATTGATGCTACGATGCCTTACAATATCCTATCATTTTTTGGGATGGAGCCGACGGCTATCACTCTAATAATATATTGATAGATCCATCCACTAATAAACAAACGGATAAGAAATGCAGCGCAATGAATTATAATTCCTATAGACTAATGATTCGTCATAATGAAGATAATTATATTTTAAAATGACGTCAATTGTTTCACCAATACATTGGTGATATATGTGCAAAGATTGAATCAGAACGTTTGCTATTTATCCGTTGGAATCAGACCTCTGCTCTGAACAATACATTCATTTACGAGATGCAGTTGTATATGACAGTAATACCACTAACATTGGAAGATTAACGATTTTACCTTCGTCATATGCTGGCAGTCCCCGTCATATACATGAATATGCTCAAGATGCTATTGCGTATGTTCGTCTCTATGGTCGTCCAGATTTATTTATTACATTTACATGTAATCAATCTTGGGACGAGATACAGCAGCTTTTACTTCAAGGACAATCGGTGGTACAAAGACATGACACTACGGCCCGTGTCTTCCGGCAAAAGTTGAAATTACTGATAAACTACATAGTAAAACTTAAAGTGTTTGGGTCAGTGCGATGCTGGATGTACTCAGTGGAATGGCAAAAACGAGGATTGCCACACACATATATACTAATCTGGCTACATGATAAAATTACTTCTAATGAAATCGATGATGTGATTTCCGCTGAAATACCTGATAAAAATGTCAATAAGGGCTTATATGGTATTGTAGTAAAAAATATGATACATGGACCTTGCGGTGCACTGAAAGAAAAATCACCATGCATGGCCAAAGGAAGATGCACAAAGCAATATCCTCGACTTTTAGTACTACACAGTTACTGGCATTGATGGTAACCCACAATATAGAAGAAGTTCTACTGAAGATGGTGGTAAGATAGCAATAATAAAGAAGCGTAACGGTACCACCATCGAAGTAGATAACCAGTGTGTTGTTCCATATTCCCCTTTATTATCAAAAACATTTAGTGCACACATAAACGTTGAATATTGTAACTCCGTGAAGGCAATCAGATACATATGTAAATGCGTACATATGTAAAAGAAGGCAGCGATATGGCAGTTTTTGGTTTGCGGTCCGAAATCAGTGATATCGATGAAATCGTACAATATCAGGCTGGAAGATATATAAGCAGTAATGAAGCTGTTTGGCAAATTCTTTCATTTCCGATACATGAACGAAGTCCAGCTGTTGTTCACTTAGTGTTACATTTACAGAATGGTCAACGTATTTATTTTTTGGAATCCAACGTGTAACAAAGAGCCTTGAATCCACCGGATACAACGTTAACTGCTTTCTTTTCGTTATGCCAAAATGATTCTTTTGCAAAAAACTGCTGTATACTGAAGTGCCTTCGTATTACACGTGAAATACTAAAACTAAATCATTTGAACACCGAAAACAGGGTATGTCAGTCGAAGGCCAATCTACCATCTTCAAAGATACCACGATAGGAAGACTCTACACCATTCAACCCAATCAACATGAATGCTTCTTTCTACGCCTGCTTTTGGTGAATGTACCCGGTCTGACGTCCGGGTACATGACGTCCGGGTGCATGCCAAGGTCTGAATTTATTGGAAAATGACCAGCACTGGGATAACTGCATCAATAACGCGTGCGAAACGTCAACTCGAAGTCAAATTCGTGCATTGTTTGGAATCGTACTAACAACTTGCTCTCCTTCAGCTCCTACAGAGTTATGGGAGAAATTTAAATCAAAAATGTCCGAAGATATACTCCATCGAAAACGGTTAGAGATGTCACACGTGACTTTTGATTTTACATCAGAAATTTATAACTACACTTTAGTTATTATTGAAGATTTGTGCTTATGTATGGCAAACAAACCTCTTCAGGATTTGGGAATACCTTCACCTAATCGTACCGCTGCTGTTTCGACACGTGTAGAATTGGATCGTGAACAAAGTTACAACACGAGTGATCTGTTGTGGTATGTACAAAATAATATTTCTAAGTTAACGTCTGAGCAAAAAGACATTTATGATACGATAATGCATTGTGTCGATAACAACGTCTGAGAAATCTTCTTTTTGGATGCACCAGGTGGTACTGGTAAATGTTTGTGATAAAACTGATTCTGGCATCAATTAGATCAAAAGATGATATAGCGTTGGCAATTGCATCGTCCGGAATAGCCGCAACTTTGCTGCCTGGTGGAAGAACGGCTCATTCCGCTTTGAAATTACCTCCAAATTTGCATTCTACAGAAATTCCCACATGCAATATTTCCAAATCATCTGGGATGGGTAAAGTATTGCAGCAATGCAAACTTATTATGTGGGACGAGTGCACAATGGCACACAAGAAATCGCTCGAGGCTCTGTAACAATCATTGCGAGAGTTGAGAGGAAATTCGAAACCCTTTGGCAGTACATTAATATTGCTTGCGGGAGATTTCAGGCAAACATTACCCATAATACCTAGATCAACCCCTGCAGACGAAATGAATGCTTGCCTGAAAAAAATCTAATTTATGGGCACACGTAAAGACATCAAAATTAACTACAAATATGCGTGTCCGATTGCAAAACGATGACTCAGGCCAAAAATTTTCAGATCAATTGCTGGCAATTGATAACAGAAAGCTCCCAGTAGACTCAATTTCAGGACGTATACAACTACCCGCTGAATTCTGTAATCTAGTGACGTCCAAAAATGAATTGGTAGAAAAAGTGTTTCCGAATATTCTAATCAATTATAAAATTCATAAATGGCTAAGTGAACGAGCGATTCTGGCAGCCAAAAATATAGACGTCCACGAAATCAACAATATTGTTTTGACCAAGATTCGAGACCAGGCAGTCCTTTTCAAGTCAGTCGACACAGTTCTGGATTCAATTGAAGCGATTAATTATCCATCTGAATTTTTAAATTCCCTGGATCTCCCAGGGTTTCCACCACACGTGCAAGAACTAAAAATAGGCGTACCAATAATATTGTTACGAAATATCTACCCACCAAAGCTTTACAATGGCGCGTGACTTGCCGTAAAAAAAAAAAAAAACAATGGAAAACGTAATAGAGGCAACAATCTTGACAGGGCCTTTTGACGGTGAGACTTTTCTTATTCCTCGCATTCCCATGATTCCAACGGATCTGCCTTTTTCAATTGAAAAGATTCCAATTCCCAATTCGATTGGCATTTGCAATCACTATCAACAAAGCTCAAGGTCAATCATTAGAAAAATGTGGTATAGATCTTAATACATATTGTTTTTTCCCTGGACAATTGTACGTTGCATGTTCGAGGGTCGGTAAACCTGACAATCAATTTATATGCACCGACAATGGGACAGCGAAGAATGTAATATATTCGCAAGTTTTACGTAGTCAATTTGTATATATCCATATATCTATATATATACATATATATATATATATATATATATATATATATATATATATATATATATATATATATATATATATATATATATATATATATATATATATATATATATATATATATATATATATATAAAAATAAGTTGTCTGTCTGTCTGTGGATGGATCAGGTGACGTCACCTGAAAAAACTGGATCAGGTGACGTCAAAACTGAAAAAAACTAAAAAAAGGCAAAAACTACAAAAAAAACTAAAAACTAATAAAAAAAAATAAAAAAGCTAAAAAACTAAAAAAACTAAAAAAAGGCAAAAACTACAAAAAAAAACTAAAAACTAATAAAAAAGCTAAAAAACTAAAAAAACTAAAAAAAGGCCAAAAACTACAAAAAAAAACTAAAAACTAATAAAAAAAATAAAAAAGCTAAAAAACTAAAAAAACTAAAAAAAACTAAAAAAAAGGTAAAAAAACTTAAAAAAATTAAAAACTAAAAAAAAAACTAAAAAAAAAGGAAAAAAATAAAAAACTAAAATAAAGGTAAAAACCTAAAAAACTAAAAAAAAAAACTGAAAAAAACTACAAAAAAAAAACTAAAAACTAATAAAAAAAGTAAAAAAGCTAAAAAACTAAAAAAACTTAAAAAACTAAAAAAAGGTAAAAAACTAAAAAAAATAAAAAATAAAAAAAAACTAAAAAAAAGGAAAGAATGTTCGATTAGCAATCAACAAAGCACCGGGACACAGGGAGTATAAATGACGACCAGGACATAAGTAAAAAAAAAAAACTAACAAAACTAAAAAGAAGGTAAAAACTACAAAAAAACTAAAAAGAAAAAAAAACTAAAAACTAATAAAAAAACTAAAAAATCTAAAAATCTAAATAAACTTAAAAAAGAAAAAAAAAAGGAAAAAAATAAAGGAGAAAAACAAAACTAAAAAACGAATGTATATACAGACCGGTACACCGGGATACAAATGACGACCGGGACACAGGGAATATAAATGACGACCGGGACACAGGGACACAACTACAACGGGGACACCGGGGGAAACAGGGGGATATAAATGACGACCGGGACAAAAAAACTAAAAAGAAAAAAAAACTAAAAACTAATAAAAAAACTAAAAAATCTAAAAATGTAAATAAGCTAAAAAAGAAAAAAAAGGAAAAAAATAAAGGAGAAAAACAAAACTAAAAAACGAATGTATATACAGACCGGGACACCGGGATACAAATGACGACCGGGACACAGGGAATATAAATGACGACCGGGACACAGGGACACAACTACAACGGGGACACCGGGGGAAACAGGGGGATATAAATGACGACCGGGACACCGGGACAGGGAATGGTCGATTAGCAATCACCATCAACAAAGCTCAAGGGCAATCATTAGAATCATGAGGTATAGATCTGAATACAGATTGTTTTCCCATGGACCATTATATGTTGCATGTTCAAGAGTCGGTAAACCTGACAATCTATTTATATGCAAAGACAATGGGACAGCAAAGAATGTTGTATATTCGCAAGTTTTACGTAGTTAAAACCATATATATATATATATATATATATATATCTATATTCACAGGTGGGACATAGGGACACAACTACAATGGCGCGTAACTATTATGGCGCGTAACGACTTACGCGCGCGGGGGGGCTTGGGGGGGGCGCGAAGCGCCCCCACCAACTAGGTGTTGGGGTGGCGCGAAGCGCCACCCCAACAGCTAGTATATATATATATATATATATATATATATATATATATATATATATATATATGTATATATATATTTATGAAAACTAGCTGTTGGGGTGGCACTTCGCGCCACCCATCACCCAGTTGGTGGGGGCGCTTTGTGTCCACCAAGCTCCCCCGCGCGCGTAAGTCGTCACGCGGCATATTAGTTAAGCGCCATTGTAGTTGTGTCCCTGTGTCCCACCTGTGAATATAGAGAGATTTATATATATGTATATATATATGTTTTTAACTACGTAAAACTTATGAATATACAATATTCTTGGCTGTCCCATTGTCTGTGCATATAAATAGATTGTCAGGTTTACCGACTCTTGAATATGCAACATATAATTGTCCACGGGAAAAACAATCTGTATTCAGATCTATACCTCATTATTCTAATGATTGCCCTTGAGCTTTGTTGACGGTGAGTGCTAATCGAACATTACCTGTGTCCCGGTCGTCATTTATATATCCCCCTGTGCCCACCGGCGTCCCCGTTGTAGTTGTGTCCCTGTGTCCCGGTCGTCGTTTATATTTCCTGATTCCCGGTCGTCATTTGTGTCCCGGTGTCCCAGTCTGTAATTACTCTTTGAGTGTCGCGGTCGTCATTTATATTCCCTGTGTCCCGGTCGTCATTTGTGTCCCGGTCGTCATTTGCTGTTGCCATTGTAGGTTCTTCAGTCATTTTACAATTAAACATGTTTCCGTCCACGATCTTAAACACATTAAAAATTAAAAATTTGTCTTTGAAGGATTTTCTTTAATACCTTTAATGACATCATCGTCATAACAAACATGACGACAACTAACTTTATGATGACATGGCAAAGACTCTTTGATCAGCTTCCTCGGCTGTTGCCATTGTAGGTTCTTCAGTCATTTTACAATTAGACATTTTTCCGTCCACAATCTTCTTACAATTAAAAATTTGTCTTTTGAGCAGCTTCCTCGGCTGTTGCCATTGTTGGTTCTTCAGTCATTTTACAATTAAACATTTTTCCGTCCACGATTTTCTTACAATTAAAAATTTGTCTTTGAACGATTTTCTTAAATACCTTTTAATGACGTCATCGTCATAACAAACATGACGACAACCAACTCCATGACGACGTTATGGATTAGTTATGTGGGGCGCTTCGCGCCCCACCAACTAACTTTTTTAGTTTTTTTTTTTTTCTTTTTAGTTTTTTTTGTAGTTTTTACCCTTTTTTAGTTTTTTATTTTTATTCTTATTTTTTTAGTTTTCTTTTTCTCCTTTATTTTTCAGTTTTTTCCTTTTTTAGTTTTTTTTTCTTATTTAGTTTTTAGTTTTTTTTAGTTTTTTTTTCTTTTTTAGTTTTTAGTTTTTTTTAGTTTTTTACCTTTTATTAGTTTTTTTTTAGTTTTTGGTTTGTTTTGTAGTTTTTACCTTTTTTTTTCGTTATTTTTATTAGTTTTTATTTTTTTTTATTTTTTAGGTTTTAGTTTTTTACCTTTTTTTTACTGTTTTTAGGTTTTTTATTTTTTTTGTTTTTTTTTGTAGTTTTTGCAAGGTTTGAACCTGGAACCTCTCGAACCTAGAACCTGGAACATACCGCGTTACCAACTCAGCTACATCAGCTTGTATACTTTCGTTTTTGAATTGGCATATGATGAAATAATTCAGACGTCATATGCGGACAGACAGACAGACAGACAGACAGATATAACCCACAAACAACTTATTTTTTTATATATATAAGATATATATAATTATATATTCACATGTGGGACACAGGGACACAACGACAATGGCGCGTAACTAATATGGCGCGTAGCGACTTACGCCCACGGGATGGTTTTGGGGGGTGTGAAGCGCCCCAACCAACTAGGTGTTGGGGTGGCGCGAAGCATCACCCCAACAGCTATATATATATATATATATATATATATATATATATATATATATATATATATATATATATATATATATATATATATATAATATATATATATATATATATATATATATATAATATATATATATATATATATATATATATATTATATATATATATATATATATATATATATATATATATATATATATATATATATATATATATATATATATATATATATATATATATATATATATATATATATATATATATATATATATATATATATATATATATATATATATATATATATATATATATATATATATATATATATTATACTCCCTTTGTCCCGGTCGTCATTTGTGTCCCGGTGCTTTGTTGATGGTGATTGCTAATCGAACATTCCTTGTGTCCCGGTCGCTTTCTCTTTGAGTGTCCCGGTCGTCATTTATATTCCCTATGTGGCGGTGTCCCGGTCGTCATTTGTGTCCGGATGTCCCGGTCTGTAATTTCGTCAGTCGAAAACATGACGTCAGTCAACACACAAACATGACGTCAACCGACAGACCCACACACACACAGACAACTTTTATATATATATATATATATATATATATATATATATATATATATATATATATATATATATATACATATATATATATACTAGCTGTTGGGGTGGCGCTTCGCGCCACCCCAACACCTAGTTGGTGGGGCACTCGTGCCCCCCCAAGCCCCCCCGCGCGCGTAAGTCGTTACGCGCCATATTAGTTACGCGCCATTGTAGCTGTGTCCCTGTGTCCCACCTGTGAATAGAGATAGATATAAATATATATTTTTAACTACGTAAAACATGCGAATATACAAAATTCTTCGCTGTCCCATTGTCTGTGCATATAAATAGCATTTATATTTATATGTCTGTGCATATACAAAGCCTTATGTACTAATAATGACGTCATATACAAACGCTCTTTTTACAAACAAACAAACATGCATACACACAACTCGCTTCGCGCCACCCCAACACCTAGCTGGTGGGGCGCTTCGTGCCCCCCAAGCCCCCCCGCGCGCGTAAGTCGTTACGCGCCATATTAGTTACGCACCATTGTAGCTGTGTCCCTGTGTCCCACCTGTGAATAGAGAATGATATAAATATATATTTTTAACTACGTAAAACATGCGAATATACAACATTCTTCGCTGTCCCATTGATTGTGCATATAAATAGCATTTATATTCCCTGTGTCCCGGTCGTCATTTGTGTCCTGGTGTCCCAGTTTGTATTTTCTCTTTGAGTGTCCCGGTCGTCATTTATATTCCCTGTGTCCCAGTGTCCCGGTCGTCATTTGTGTCCCGGTGTCCCGGTCTGTAATTTCTATTCAAACGATCCCTGTGTCTCAGTCGTCAATTATATATCCCGCCTGTGCCCCCGGCGTCCCCGTTGTAGTTGTGTCCCTGCGTCCCGGTCGTCATTTATATTCCCGGTCGTGATTTGTGTCCGGGTGTCCCACTCTGTAATTTTTCTTTGAGGTTCCTGGTCATCATTTATATTCCCTCTGTGTCGGTCGTCATTTGTGTCCCGGTCTGTAATTTATCTTTGAGTGTTTTTTCTTTTTAGTTTTTTTTTAGTTTTTTACATTTTTTCAGTTTTTTTTTCTTCTTTCTTTTTCAGCGTCACTATGAAGTACATATCGCCGAACCTCTGTTTTTTAACTTAAATCTGGCAGGCATTGATGACCTTATCCAAGTCAAAATCCCAAACCCAATCATCATCGCTATCATTTTCAGTTTTGATATGTTTTGACTCTCGCTTTCCAGGTGGATTTTCATCTAACTGCGCGGTTTTGCATTCTTTAGCCGCAAGCCTGTTTTCTTCCTGTTCTTATGATTCCTCGGCACGCTTTCTTTTCTTACTTTCTCTATCAGCTGCAAGCCTGTTTTCTTGCTGTTCTTCTGATTCCTCGGCACGCTTTCTTTTCTTACTTTCTCTATCAGCAGCAAGTTTTTTGGCATAGACTCTTTGAGCAGCTTCCTCGGCTGTTGCCATTATAGGTTCTTCAGTCATTTTACAATTAAACTTTTTTCCGTGAACGCAAGTCTTATATACCATTAATGACGTCACCGTCATAGCGAAAATGACGACAACTAACTTCATGACGTCAGTCAACACAGAAACATGACGTCACCTGACAGACAGACACATAGACAGACAACTTATTTTTATATATATAGATATATATATATATATAAGCCCCCCCACGAGCGTAAGTTGTTACTTGCCATATTAGTTACGTGCCATTGTAGTTGTGTCCCTGTGTCCCACTACAGGTTTACCGACTCTTGAACATGCAACATATAATTGTCCATGGGAACAACAATCCGTATTCAGATCTATACCTCATTATTCTAATGATTGCACTTGAGTTTTGTTGATGGTGATTGCTAATCAAACATTCCCTGTGTCTCCATCGTCATTTATATATCCCCCTGTGCCCCCACCGGTGTCCCCGTTGTAGTTGTGTCCCTGTGTCCCAGTCGTCATTTATAGTCGACAAACATGACGTCAGTCAACACACAAACATGACGTCAGTCGACGCAAAAACATGACATCGTTCGACACACACGTCCCTGTCGTCATTTGTATCCCGGTGTCCCAGTCTGTAATTTCTCTTTGAGTGTCCCGGTCGTCTTTTTTTTCTTTTTTTTTTAGTTTTTTTGTAGTTTTTTCCCTTTTTTAGTTTTTTTATTTTTATTTTTTTAGTTTTCTTTTTCTCCTTTAATTGTCAGTTTTTTATCTTTTTTTAGTTTTTTTTCTTTTTCAGTTTTTTTTGTTTTTTATTAGTTTTTTTATTTTTTCTTTTCACCTTTTTTTTAGTTTTTTTTTCTTTTTTAGTTTTTTTTCTTCTTTTGTATTAATGCTAAAGCCAACATTCGAACCTGGAACCTCTCGGACCTAGAACCTCGGACCTTCTCTGTGTCCCCGTCGTCATTTATATATCCCCCTGTGCCTTTTTTTTGGTTTTTTGCCTTTTTTTTTGCTTTTTTAGTTTTTATTCTTTTTTCTTTTTAGTTTTTTTTGTAGTTTTTACCCTTGTTTTAGTTTTTTATTTTTATTCTTATTATTATTATTATTAGTTTTTAGTTTTTTTCTTTTTTAGGTTTTAGTTTTTTACCTTTTTTTTACTTTTGTTAGCTTTTTTATTTTTTTTTTTTGTAAGGTTTGAACCTGGAACCTCTCGAACCTAGAACCTGGGACATACCGCGTTACCAACTCAGCAACATCAGCTTGTATACTTTCGTTTTTGAATTGGTATATGATGAAATAATTCAGACGTCATATGCGGACAGACAGACAGACAGACAGACAGACATAACCCACAAACCACTTATTTTTATATATATAAGATATATATATATATATATATATATATATATATATATATATATATATACTAGCTGTTGGGGTGGCGCTTCGCGCCACCCCAACACCTAGTTGGTGGGGGCGCTTCGCGCCCCCCCCAAGCCCCCCCGCGCGCGTAAGTCGTTACGCGCCATAATAGTTACGCGCCATTGTAGTTGTGTCCCTATGTCCCACCTGTGAATATAGATATATATATATATATATATGGTTTTAACTACGTAAAACTTGCGAATATACAACATTCTTTGCTGTCCCATTGTCTTTGCATATAAATAGATTGTCAGGTTTACCGACTCTTGAACATGCAACATATAATGGTCCATGGGAAAACAATCTGTATTCAGATCTATACCTCATGATTCTAATGATTGCCCTTGAGCTTTGTTGATGGTGATTGCTAATCGACCATTCCCTGTCCCGGTGTCCCGGTCGTCATTTACATCCCCCTGTTTCCCCCGGTGTCCCCGTTGTAGTTGTGTCCCTGTGTCCCGGTCGTCATTTATATTCCCTGTGTCCCGGGTCCCGGTCATCATTTGTATCCCGGTGTCCCGGTCTGTATATACATTCGTTTTTTAGTTTTGTTTTTCTCCTTTATTTTTTTCCTTTTTTTTTCTTTTTTAGCTTATTTAGATTTTTAGATTTTTTAGTTTTTTTTATTAGTTTTTAGTTTTTATTTCTTTTTAGTTTTTTTGTCCCGGTCGTCATTTATATCCCCCTGTTTCCCCCGGTGTCCCCGTTGTAGTTGTGTCCCTGTGTCCCGGTCGTTATTTATATTCCCTGTGTCCCGGTCGTCATTTGTATCCCGGTGTACCGGTCTGTATATACATTCGTTTTTTAGTTTTGTTTTTCTCCTTTATTTTTTTCCTTTTTTTTTCTTTTTTAGTTTATTTAGATTTTTAGATTTTTTAGTTTTTTTATTAGTTTTTTAGTTTTTTTTTTCTTTTTAGTTTTTTTGTAGTTTTTACCTTCTTTTTAGTTTTGTTAATTTTTTTTTTTACTTGTGTCCTGGTCGTCATTTATACTCCCTGTGTCCCGGTGCTTTGTTGATTGCTAATCGAACATTCCTTTTGTCCTGGTCGCTTTCTCTTTGAGTGTCGTCATTTATTTTTTTCTTTTTTAGTTCTTTTAGTTTTTACCTTTTTTAGTTTTTTTTTTTAGTTTTTAGTTTTTTTAGTTTTTTACCTTTTTTTAGTTTTTTTAGTTTTTTTTAGTTTTTTAGCTTTTTTATTTTTTTTATTAGTTTTTAGTTTTTTTGTAGTTTTTGCCTTTTTTTTAGTTTTTTTAGTTTTTTAGCTTTTTTATTAGTTTTTAGTTTTTTTTGTAGTTTTTTGCCTTTTTTTAGTTTTTTTTAGTTTTTTTAGCTTTTTTATTTTTTTTATTAGTTTTTAGTTTTTTTTGTAGTTTTTGCCTTTTTTTAGTTTTTTCAGTTTTGACGTCACCTGATCCAGTTTTTTCAGGTGACGTCACCTGATCCACGATCCACAGATCCACAGACAACTTATTTTTATATATATAGATAGTTTTTTTTTTTTTACTTATGTCCTGGTCGTCATTTATACTCCCTGTGTCCCGGTGCTTTGTTGATTGCTAATCGAACATTCCTTTTGTCCTGGTCGCTTTCTCTTTGAGTGTCGTCATTTATTAGTTTTTTTCCTTTTTTTTTTAGTTTTTTATTGGTTTTACCTTTATTTTAGCTTATTTTTCAGTTTTTTTCCTTTTTTTTAGTTTTTTTTTATTTTTTATTTTTTTTAGTTTTTTACCTTTTTTTAGTTTTTTTAGTTTTTTTAGTTTTTTAGCTTTTTTACTTTTTTTATTAGTTTTAGTTTTTTTTTTGTAGTTTTTTGCCTTTTTTTAGTTTTTTCCAGTTTTTTTTTTAGTTTTTTATTGGTTTTTACCTTTATAGTTTTTTTAGTTTTTTAGCTTTTTTATTTTTTTTATTAGTTTTTAGTTTTTTTTGTAGTTTTTGCCTTTTTTTAGTTTTTTCAGTTTTGACGTCACCTAATCCAGTTTTTTCAGGTGACGTCACCTGACACATCCATCCACACATCCATCCATCCATCCATCCACAGACAACTTATTTTTATATATATAGATATATATATATATATATATATATATATATATATATATATATATATATATATACTAGCTGTTGGGGTGGCGCTTCGCGCCACCCCAACACCTAGTTGGTGGGGGCGCTTCGCGCCCCCCCCCCCAAGCCCCCCCGCACGCGTAAGTCGTTACGCGCCATTGTAGTTGTGTCCCTATGTCCCACCTGTGAATATAGATAGATATATATATATATATATATATATATATATATATATATATATATATATATATATATATATATATATATATATATATATATATATATATATGTTTTTAACTACGTAAAACTTGCGAATATACAACATTCTTTGCTGTCCCATTGTCTGTGCATATAAATATATTGTCAGGTTTACCGACTCTTGAACATGCAACATATAATGGTCCATGGGAAAACAATCCGTATTCAGATCTATACCTCATGATTCTAATGATTGCCCTTGAGCTTTGTTGATGGTAATTGCTAATCGACCATTCCCTGAGTCGCCATCGTCATTTATATATCCCCCTGTGCACCCCGGCGTCCCCTTTGTAGTTATGTCCCTGTGTCCCGGTCGTCGTCATTTATACTCCCTGTGTCCCGGTGCTTTGTTGATTGCTAATCGAACATTCCTTTTGTCCCGGTCGCTTTCTCTTTGAGTGTCGTCATTTATTTAGATTGTCAGGTTTACCGACTCTTGAACATGCAACATATAATTGTCCATGGGAAAAACAATCCATATTCAGATCTATACCTCATGATTCTAATGATTGCCCTTGAGCTTTGTTGATGGTGATTGCTAATTGAACATTCCCCTGTGTCCCGGTCGTCATTTATATTCCCAGCATCCCGGTCGTCATTTGTGTCCCCAATGTTCCCCTTTTAGTTTTTTTTTTTATTGGTTTTGACCTTTTTTTAGGTTTTTTAGTTTTTTTCTTTTTTCTTTTTAGTTTTTTTTGAAGTTTTTATCTTTTTAGTTTTTTTTATTTTTATTTATATTTTTTTAGTTTTCTTTTTCTCCTTTATTTTTCAGTTTTTTTCCTTTTTTAGTTTTTTTTTCTTTTTTAGTTCTTTTAGTTTTTACCTTTTTTAGTTTTTTTTAGTTTTTTAGATGAAAATTTTTTTTAGTTTTTTTTCCTTTTTTTCTTTTTAGTTTCTTATTGGTTTTTACCTTTTTTTTTTAGCTTTTTTAGTTTTTTTTCGTTTTTTCTTTTTACTTTTTTTTTAGTTTTTATCTTTTTTATTTTTTTTATTTTTATTCTTAATTTTATTAGTTTTCTTTTTCTCTTGTATTTTTCAGTGTTTTCCTTTTTTTTAAGTTTTTTTTTTAGTTTTTAGTTTTTTTAGTATTTTTTTTTCCTTTTTTTCTTTTTAGTTTTTATTGGTTTTTACCTTTTTTTTTAGCTTTTTTAGTTTTTTTTTCGTTTTTTCTTTTTACTTTTTTTTTAGTTTTATCTTTTTTATTTTTTTTATTTTATTCTTAATTTTATTAGTTTTCTTTTTCTCTTCTATTTTTCAGTTTTTTTCCTTTTTTTAAGGTTTTTTTTTAGTTTTTAGTTTTTTTAGTTTTTTAGTTTTTTTTAGTTTTTTTAGTTTTTTAGCTTTTTTATTTTTTTTATTAGTTTTTAGTTTTTTTTGTAGGTTTTTGCCTTTTTTTAGTTTTTTTCAGTTTTTTTTTAGTTTTTAGTTTTTTACCTTTTTTAGCCTAACCAGGAATTTGAACCTGAGACCTTCATTCTCCGTTCTGACACCCTCTCTCACCGAGTGACTACTCCAGCATGTTCATTTTGGTGTTTTAAATGGTATATTATTAACAAATTAATATGTTTTACAATATACTAAGCATCGTCAAAGCAAAAATGACGACAACTAATTTCATGACGTCAGCCGACACAGAAACATGACGTCACCTGATCCGCAGATCCACAGACAGAAAACTTTATTTTTATATATATAGATATATATATATATATATATATATATATATATATATATATATATTATATATTATAATATATATATATATATATATATATATATATATTCACATGTGGGACACAGGGACACAACTACAATGGCGCGCAACTAATATGGCGCGTAGCAATTTACGCCCACGGGGGGGCTTGGGGGGTGTGAAGCACCCCAACCAACTAGGTGTTGGGGTGGCGCGAAGCACCACCCCAACAGCTAGTATATTTATAAAAGGGATCACATTTTTTACACCAGAGAAGCACACAAATATTTGTTTTTTTCTTCTTTCATTTCAAAAGTTACTTTATAAGTATTCTAGCACCAATAGTTTTACTTTTTGAATTTTAAATTATCAGTATCTCAAGAAAAAAATTGAAAAAAAAAATATTTTAGTTTTCAGTTTCTTTCAATTTTAAGATTTTTTTTCTTATGTTATCTTCTCGTGAGATAGGCGTTTGTCGTATTATCATGTTGACCGCAGTGTGGAAATATGTTAAATTGTATAAACAGCAAAAAACTGGTATTTGCAAAAATATCCGTATGTATTTTAACGATGGATCACAACAATTCAAAAACTTTAAAAAAGAAAATAAAAAGTTTGAAGCTTAGTAGAAATCGTTGTTAGAAAATATCATTATCGAATTTCTTTTCTTATAAGTAAGCATAAATAATGTCTTCAAGACATGAAAAAAAGTTGAAAATTTTTATAAGATCAGTTCATAATTGCTAATGTTATCGCGTAAACTGTAAAAAATTTTACGATGCCTGAAGCTACTATGAAAACCTCCAAAAATATTTATAACGTTTCATCAACAATTTCAATTTTTTATGAAAATTAGAAAAATACCTGAAAATTTTAAAAGAAGTTTTTTTTTTCTATTAGCTGAAATGAACTTAATGTGTTATTTTATTTGCAAAATAATCGACGACAAAATTATGACAGAAAAAGGACAAAGTAAGAAAGAACTTAGCCTGACAAATTACATCACAGAACGAATAACAAAATGGTACGAGTTTGAAGTCCTAGCCTTCGCATCGGTTGTGATGAAAATGAAAAAAATGGCGAGAGACACATTTGGACCTAATGAACTTGCAACTTCCAAACATTGAAGATGAAAACTTCCACGAATTAAAAAAAAGATATATATAAAAAGACTTATCAAGAAACCATTTGACGATTTCAAAATAGACATTTTAGTGGTCTTTGACGAAAGCTGCGACCAAGAGAAAGAGCTTTTTAGCTTCGACTCTTTTCTTTCCCTCTTAAGAAGAAGTTTCTATGCTGAAGAAATAGCTGATGATTTTGATACTTACTGCTTACAAAGGCAACAAAAAATTGTTCCTTTCACTCGACCTATGCTAGAAGATATCATACATAGGGTCGTTGAGCTTGAAGCCTCTTCAGAAAATCAAGAGACCATAATTGAAATATTATGGGACTGTTATATAGAAAACAAAATTGTAAATTAAAACCAGCTGGGCACACTATAGAAGTTATTGGCACACTACTACATAAGTTATCGGGGGGGGGGGGAAATTTTGCTATAAAAACCATCAGAACTCAAAAATTGTGTCACAGATTCAATGAAGTAATAGATTCTCCAGATTTGTAAAAATTGTTTATGAAAAGACGCGCATGGGAAAAATTTCGAGCCTTTTCTAAAACTTCATAGTCTCCTACAGAAACGCTGAATTTGCTAATGATTTGGTAAGGAGGGGGAGGGGGGGACACCGCTAAATGTTTGGACCAATAGGTAACTAAAATCAGCAAAATGATGACAGAGCTCCTGGCATTCTTATATGTGTATTGTCTGCCAATTTGAGCCAAGAAAACCAAAAAACTTTTTCACAAGAAGAACGTCCATTTAACCCCCAGTTATTTGGCAGGAGAAGGGTTCAAGGTTCAATCGGTTTTAATTAAAAGGAACTAAGGAAATAACTAAACTTAAAGTACACTGTTCTGGGACAAAACTCACGTTGAGACCCATAAGCATAAAAGATTCTTCACTAACATTGCAGTACGGCTCCCACTTTACTCTTCGACACAACCACACGCCTCCTCATTATATATTTATTTTTTAATAATCTTAACTATAGGGTTCCTCCCTCCCTCCCCGGACGTACAACCACCTTACCTAAATATACTAAAAAATCTAAACTTATCTAATTAAATTTATCTTTTTTTTATCTTTCACTTATTGATCTTTAACTAATGTTTATTTAAATTATTTTTGAAAGACCCGAGGGAGCTCCTACATCTCAGTTGTTTTGGAAGCATGTTCCACACTTTAGCACATGCCGCATCCGGGGAAAAATCTGCACGTACTGTTGGAGTTCGTCTCACTTGAAGGTCAAATGCAGAGCGCGTGTTTCGATTATGTTGTTTAGATATCAACCAAAACTGATTGTGGAAGGAAGATAGAAGTAAACCGGATAAAAATTTAAAAACAAAACCTGAGCACGACAGACGGTAAAGGGAGCCAAGGGACAGATAGTCGTCTACACTTCCAATAATTTTCAATGCATGCTTGTGGATTGAGTCAAGTCTCTTCAGGTGTGATTTGAAGGTTGACTGCCAAATTATGGCACAATACTGCAGGTGAGGTTTCAGAAGTCCGTTGTAAAGTAGACCAAGGGTTTTTTGAGGAAATACGTGCTTTAGTTTCCTGATGATGCCAAGATAGTGAGAGAGTTTCAGCTCCACAGCCTGGATGTGTTTTAGAAAGGAGATGTTTTCATCCAGGAGTACACCTAGATACCTCGCAAAACCCGTTTCTGGCCGCCTAATCATTCCTCTAGAAGTCATAATT
>NW_027062617.1:0-13814 GCF_032884065.1 Artemia franciscana
AACGGGATCGAAATTCTGAGATAGCCATTTTATTCAGAATAGTTGAAAAACCTTATAACTATGTCTTTGGGGACGACTTACTCCCCCACAGTCCCCGTGGGAGGGGTAAACAAGTTACAAACTTTGACTAGTGCTTACATATAGTAATGGTTATTGGGAAGTGTACAAGGCGTTTTCAGGAGGATTTTTTTGGTTCGGGGAGGGGTTGAGAAGGGAGGATACGCTGGGGGAACTTTCCATAGGGAATTTGTCATGGGGGAAGAAAAATTCCATAAGGGAGCGCAGGATTTACTAGTATTATTTAAAAAAACAATGAAAAAATAAATATGAAAAAGTTTTTTCAGCTGGAAGTAAGAAACAGCATTAAACTTAAAACAAACACATATTACCCATATGAGGGGCTCACTTCCTCCTAATACCTTGCTCTTTACGCTAAAGTATTTTTAAGTAATTTCAACTATTTATTCTACGGCTTTTGTGATTCAGGGGTCCATTCTTAATGAACTGGGACAAAATTTAAGCTTTAGTGTAAAGAGCGAGGTACTGTCGAGGGGGCGAACCCCCTCATATATGTAATAAAAACATGAGAATACAAAAGTTCTTTACGTAAGCTAATTTATAAGTTACCGTAAATCTTTTACTAATAAAAAGATTCGTAAAAAATTAAAATGTTCTAGTTGCCTTTTTAATTAACCAAAAAATCGGAGGGCAACTAAGCTTCCTCCCCCGCTCTTTTTTTCTCAAAATCATTCGATCAAAATTATGAGAAAAGCCATTATGCCCCCCCCCCCCAAAAAAATATGCAAATTTCGTTTTAATTATTCCTCTGCGGAGAGCCAAAATCAAAACATGCATTGATTCAAAAACGTTCAGAAATTAAATAAAAAAAAACAAGTTTTTTTAACTGAAAGTAAGGAGGGACATTAAAACTTAAAACGAACAAAAAACTAATTCGTATATAAAGAGGCTGCTTCCTCATCAACGCCCCGCTCTTTACGCTAAAGTTTTCTACTTCGTTTTAAAAAGAAGAATTGAGAGAAGAGTCAAACTTTAGCGTAAAGAGCGGGGCGTTGATGAGGAAGCAGCCTCTTTCATATACGAAGTAATTTCTGTTCGTTTTAAGTTTTAATGTTGCTCCTTACTTTCAGTTAAAAAAAACTTGTTTTTTTTAATTTAATACACCATAAAGATAGAAACATGAATAGAGGCTAGATTCTGAATGGTTGATGTGTTATATTCCGTTCTTGTTCCCCAGTACTGCATCCAGGATTATTTAGCTAAGACCAATTTACTAGTAGGAGGAATTTAGTTTTAGTTTTTTGTCAGAAAATTAATAAAAAGCAGGTTTTTTTTTTTACTTAAAAGTAAGGAGCGATATTAAAACTTAAACGACCAGAAATTATTCGTATATAAAATTATTCCGTCATATGTTGTCCCCTCTTCAACGCCCCGCTCTTTACGCTACAGTTTGCATCTTTGTCACAACTCTACTTTTTAAAAACAATAAAAAACTCTAGCGTAAAGAGCGAGGCGTTGAGGAGGGTAAACCCCTTTCATATACGGAATAATTTCTGTTCATTTTAGTTTTAATGTCGCTCCTTACTTGCAGTTAAAAAACTTGTTTTTTTATTCAATTTATGAACGTTTTTGAAATTAATGCATGTTTCGACTTTGCTCACCCCAAATAAATAAATAAAACGAAATTTGTATATTATTTTTTTTTTGCTAAATGGCTTTCTCACAGTTTTGATCGGACGATTTTGATATAAAAAAGGGACAGGGTGAGGAAGCCTGGTTCTCCTCCAATTTTTGGTTACTTAAAAATGCGACTAATTTTTTTTACTTTTTTACGAACGTTTTTGTTAGTAATAAACATATGTACCTTGCGAATTAACTTACGTAACAAACTTCTATATTTGTGTATTTTTATTACGTATATAAGGAGGCCCATCCCCTCGCTAATAGCTCGCTTATTACACTAAAACTTGAATTTTGTCCCTAATCTTTAAGAATGACCCATGAATTACAAAGGCCGTAGAATAAATAGTTGAAATTACTAAAATACTTTAGCGCAAAGAGCAAGGTATTGTAAAGGAGAAGAACCACCTTTTATACCTAAGTTTATATGCTTGTTTCTAGTTTTAGTGTTGCTCATTACTTCCAGTTGAAATTTTTTTATTTTTTATTTTCTCATTGTTTTTAAAATATACTAGAAAATTCTGCACCCCCTTCAGGGAAATTCTCACCCCTCATGATAAATTCCTCCATGGAAAGATCCTCCCACGTAACCCCCTCCCCCGACCTACCCCCGTCCCAACGCGAAAAGGTCCCCTGGAAAACGTTTCTACACTTCATAATAACCATTACTATATATGTCAATATTAAACCATTATTTATTATTTTATATTTTTTATTTTCATTATTACATATTTTTCATTATTTTATAGTTTACTATTATTCTACCATTACTATAAACAATGGTCAAAGTTTGCAACTTGCAGCCCCTCCCCCGGGGACTGTGGTGGATTCAGTAGTCCCGAAAGACATGTTTATTAGGTTTTTGACTAAACTCAGCAGAATGGCTATCTAAAAATTTTGATCCGGTGACTTTGGGGAAATAATGTGCATGGGAAGGGGCCTAGGTGTCTTCCAATGTTTTTGGTCACTTAAAAAGGGTACCAGAACTTTTAATTTTCGTTAAAATTAGCCCTCTCGTGGCGTTCTAGGACCAATGGGTCGATACGATCACCCCTGAAAAAAAACGACAAAAAACAACAACAAATAAACACGCATCCGTGATTTGTCTCCTGGCAAAAAATACAAAATTCCACATTTTTGTAGATAGGAGCTTGAAACTTCTACAGTAGGGTTCTTGCTGAATCTGATGGTGTGATTTTCTTTAAGATTCTTTGACTTTTAAGGAGTGTTCCCCCCTATTTTCTAAAATATGGCAAATTTTGTATGGGTAACATTTGATGGGAAAGACTAAACGTGATGAAACTTATATATTTAAAATCAGCATTAAAATGTGATTCTTTTGAAGTAACTATTGGTATCAACATTCAGTTTTTTGGAGTTTCTTTTACTATTGAGCCGAGTCGCTCCTTACTACAGTTCGTCACCATGAACTATTTGATAGTCTTTTTATCTACATTATATGACCAACTTTTGATTCGAGGAAGTTTTTCGGGGCATTAATGTGGTTACTCCCCCAAGCTCCACTCCACGTAATTACGCTCCTGCTGGTTATTTTTAAGATATTTCTCATAAAATTTTAGTCTATTGATGTCCCTGAGCCTTTTTATGAAATCATCTAACAATAGACCCCCCTTCCTCCCCCTGGACTCACTTCTCAGAGGACAGGGGGAGAGAATATAATGCACATTCTTATTCTTTCGCTTATATTTAAACCAATTCTTAAACTTTATTCTTCTACCGATTCTTATTCCTATTCTTCCCCTATTCCAATGCTTATCCTTCCGGCGTGCTTGAGCAGCCTGACAGTTGAGGGGTTAGAGTTAGACATCTAAGTGTCTATAATAAAAATAAATCCAAAATTCTAGACTTTATTTAGATTAAATAAAAAAAAACAAGTTTTTTCAACTGAAAGTAAGGAGCGACATTAAAACTTAAAAAGAACAGAAATTACTTCGTATATGAAAGGGCTGCTTCCTCATCAACGCCCCGCCCTTTACGCTAAAGTTTTTTACTGTTTTAAAAAGAAGAGTTGAGAGAAAGAGTCAAACTTTATCGTAAAGAGCGGGGCGTTGATGAGGAAGCAGCCCTTTCATATACGAAGTAATTTCTGTTCTTTTTAAGTTTTAATGTCGCTCCTTACTTTCAGTTGAAAAAACTTGTTTTTTTTTTATTTAATTTCTGAACGTTTTTGAATCAATGCATGTTTTGATTTTGATTCTCCGCAGAGGAATAATTAAAACGAAATTTGCGTATTTATTTATTGTTTTTGGCTAAATGGCTTTCTCATAATTTTGATCGAATGATTTTGAGAAAAAAAGAGCGGGGGAGGAAGTCTAGTTGCCCTCCAATTTTTTGGTTAATTAAAAAGGCAACTAGAACTTTTAATTTTTTATGAATCTTTTTATTAGTAAAGATATACGTAACTTATAAATTAGCTTACGTAAAGAATTTTTTATTTTCATGTTTTTATTACACATATGAGAGGGTTTGCCCCCTCGTCAGGTTTGTTTTTTGCTTTCTGCTTTACAAATTGGAAAAAAATCATGTAATTTCTGATGTTTGTTTTAATTCTGTAAAATCCGGCTCGCAGCTCAACGGAAAAATACTCCCTCCCACTGACCATTCTTTTCCTCCTGGACCCAGTGTAGGTTTTTTATAACCGAAACGGAAATTTCTCTCGGAATTTGCTTTTGGCTGTTATTACGTATATGAGTGGGTTGCCCCCACCTTGGTACCTCGCAATTTATGCTAAAGTGTTTTGAATTTTTAAAAAGCTTATTATCCTAATTAAAAGGTCCTTGCGTGCCAAAAGTAATTTCTGTTCTTTTTAAGTTTTAATGTCGCTCCTTACTTTCAGTTGAAAAAACTTGTTTTTTTTTATTTAATTTCTGAACGTTTTTGAATCAATGCATGTTTTGATTTTGACTCTCCGCAGAGGAATAATTAAAACGAAATTTGCGTATTTATTTATTGTTTTTGGCTAAATGGCTTTCTCATAATTTTGATCGAATGATTTTGAGAAAAAAAGAGCGGGGGAGGAAGTCTAGTTGCCCTCCAATTTTTTGGTTAATTAAAAAGGCAACTAGAACTTTTAATTTTTTATGAATCTTTTTATTAGTAAAGATATACGTAACTTATAAATTAGCTTACGTAAAGAATTTTTTATTTTCATGTTTTTATTACACATATGAGAGGGTTTGCCCCCTCGTCAGGTTTGTTTTTTGCTTTCTGCTTTACAAATTGGAAAAAAATCATGTAATTTCTGATGTTTGTTTTAATTCTGTAAAATCCGGCTCGCAGCTCAACGGAAAAATACTCCCTCCCACTGACCATTCTTTTCCTCCTGGACCCAGTGTAGGTTTTTTATAACCGAAACGGAAATTTCTCTCGGAATTTGCTTTTGGCTGTTATTACGTATATGAGTGGGTTGCCCCCACCTTGGTACCTCGCAATTTATGCTAAAGTGTTTTGAATTTTTAAAAAGCTTATTATCCTAATTAAAAGGTCCTTGCGTGCCAAAAGTAATTTCTGTTCTTTTTAAGTTTTAATGTCGCTCCTTACTTTCAGTTGAAAAAACTTGTTTTTTTTTATTTAATTTCTGAACGTTTTTGAATCAATGCATGTTTTGATTTTGACTCTCCGCAGAGGAATAATTAAAACGAAATTTGCGTATTTATTTATTGTTTTTGGCTAAATGGCTTTCTCATAATTTTGATCGAATGATTTTGAGAAAAAAAGAGCGGGGGAGGAAGTCTAGTTGCCCTCCAATTTTTTGGTTAATTAAAAAGGCAACTAGAACTTTTAATTTTTTATGAATCTTTTTATTAGTAAAGATATACGTAACTTATAAATTAGCTTACGTAAAGAATTTTTTATTTTCATGTTTTTATTACACATATGAGAGGGTTTGCCCCCTCGTCAGGTTTGTTTTTTGCTTTCTGCTTTACAAATTGGAAAAAAATCATGTAATTTCTGATGTTTGTTTTAATTCTGTAAAATCCGGCTCGCAGCTCAACGGAAAAATACTCCCTCCCACTGACCATTCTTTTCCTCCTGGACCCAGTGTAGGTTTTTTATAACCGAAACGGAAATTTCTCTCGGAATTTGCTTTTGGCTGTTATTACGTATATGAGTGGGTTGCCCCCACCTTGGTACCTCGCAATTTATGCTAAAGTGTTTTGAATTTTTAAAAAGCTTATTATCCTAATTAAAAGGTCCTTGCGTGCCAAAATTCATTCTTAAATAATTGGAACAAAAAGTCAAACATTAGCTTAAATAATGATATACTGAGAAGGGGGGCAACCCCTCTTGTTAATTATTTCAAATTCATTATTTCTGATCAATATTCCGTATATGAAAGGGGCTGTCCCCCTTCAAAGTCCCGCTCTTTAAGCTAAGGTTTGACTCTTAGTCAAAAGCCTACTTCTTAAAATATAGAAACTTTAGCGTAAAGAGCAATATGTTTACGAGTGGGCAACCCCTTTCATATATGGAATAATTTATGTTCGTTTTAAGTTTTAACGTCGCTCATTACTTGTAGTTAAAGAAAAAAGTATTTAGTTTCTGAACGTTTTTGAAATAATGCATGTTTTGAATATCATCGCACATGAATATTTAAAACGAAATTTGCATAATAATTTTTTTTTGGCTAAATGGCTTTTTCATAGTTTTGATTGGATAACTTCGATAAAAAAGAACTGGGGGAGGAGGCTAGCTGCCATCCAATATTCGGTAACTTTAAAATGCAACTAGAACTTTTTTTTACGAACGTTTTTATTAGTAACACATATACGTAACTTACGCATTAACTTACGCAATGAACTTCTATATTTTTATTATGTATGTGAGGGGGTTCACCCCCTCGTCAATACCTCGTTCTTTACATTAAAGTATGAATTTTGTCCCAATTATTTAATAATGAGCCCTCCATTTAAAAGGCTGTAGAATAAATAGTTTTAATTATTAAAAATACTTTAGCGTAAAGAGCAAGGTATTGCGGAGAAGACGAACCACCTTATATACATAATATTTTTCGTTCGTTTTAAGGTTTTAATGCTGCTCCTAACTTCCAATTGCAAAGAAATTTGTTATATATTTTTTCATTTTTTTTTCAAATAATGCTAGGAAATCCTGCTCCCTCTTCATGAAGAATCTCTTCCCTTATACTAAATTCCTCCATGGAAAGATCTTACCACGTAACTCCCCCCCCCCCTAACACACCCTGTTCCGAGCACAAAAAATTCCCCCTGAAAATGTCTGTACACTTCTCAATAACCATTACTACAAGTAAACAATGGTAAAAGTTTGTAACTTGCAGCCCCTCTCCCGGGGACTGTGGGGGAGTAAGTCGTCCCCAAAGATATAGTTATAAGGTATTTCGACTACGCTAAATAGAATGGCTATCTCAGAATTTTGATCCGGTGACTTTTGGGGGGAAATGAGCGTGGGAGGGGGCCTAGGTGCCCTCCAATTTTGTTGGTCACTTAAAAAGGGCACAAGAACTTTTAATTTCCGTTAGAATGAGCCCTCCCACGACATTATAGGACGACTGGGTCGATACGATCACCCCTGGGGAAAAAAAAACAAAAAAAAAAACAAAAAAACAAATAAACACGCATCCGTGATTTGTCTTCGGGCAAAAAATGCGAAATTCCACATTTTTGTAGATAGTAGCTTGAGACTTCTACAATAAGGTTCTCTTATACGCTTTTCTTATGGTGTGCTTTTTGTTAACATTGTATGACTTTTAGGGGGTGTTTTCCCCTATTTTCTAAAATAACGCAAATTTTCTCAGGCTCTTAACTTTTGATGCATAAGACTAAACTTGATGAAACTTATATATTGAAAATCAGCATTAAATTCCGATTCTTTTGATGTAGCTATTGTTATCAAAATTCCATCTTTTAGAGTTTTGGTTACTATTGATCCGGGTCGCTCCTTACTTCAGTTCGTTACCACGAACTGTTTGAAAGTATTTTTAGAACCCCTCATATGCGTAATAATCTCTGTTCGTTTTAAGTTTCAATGGTACTCCTTATTTTCAATTGAAAGAATTTTTCCATGTTTATTTTTTCATTGAGTAATTTCTGTTCGTTTTATGTTTTAATGTCGCTCCTTACTTTCAGCTAAAAAAATTAGTTTTTTTTTATTTAATTTCTGAACGTTTTTGAACTAATGCATGTTTGGTTTTGGCTCTCCGCACATAAATTATTAAAATGAAATTTATATATTAATTCTTTTTTTGGCTAAATGGCTTTCTCTTAGTTTTGATCAGACGATTTTGAGAAATAAGGGGTGGAGAAGGAGGCCTAGTTGCCCTCAAATTTTTTTGTTACTTAAAAAGGCGACTAGAACTTTTAATTTTTAACGACCGTTTTTATTAGTAAAAAATATACGTAACTGAAGAATTAACTTACGTAACAAACTTTCATAACCTTATATTTTTATTATGTATACGAAGGGGTTTGTACCCTCGTTAATACCTCGCTCTTTACACTAAATCGTAAGTTTTGTCCCAATTCTTTAAGAATGACCCCTGAATCAGAAAGGCGTTAGAATAAATAGTTGAAATTACTAAAAATACTTTAGCATAAAGAGCAAGGTATTTATCTTCTCCTAAATACCTCGCTCTTTATGCTAAAGTATTCTTAGAACCCGTCATATGCGGAATAATCTCTTTTCGTTTTAAGTTTCAATACTACTTCTTCCTTTCATTTGAAAAAACGTTTTCATGTTTATTTTTCATTGTTTTCTTACAGTGATGCTAGAGAATCCTGCGCCCTTTTCATTGAATTTTTATTCCCCCATGACAGATTCCTCCAAGGAAAGATCCTCCAACATAGCCCCCTCTCCTCAGCCCCACCCCCAAACAAAATAAAATCCCCCTGAAAACGTCTGTACACTTCCCAATAACCATTACTATATCTAAACACTGGTCAAAGTTTGTAACTTGCAGCCCCTCCCCCAGGGATTGTGGGGGAGTAAGTCATCCCCAAAGACATAGTTATTATGGTTTTCGACTATGCTGAACAAAATGGATATCTCAAAATTTTAATCCGTTGACTTTTGGAAAAAATTGAGCGTGGGAGGGGGCCTAGATGCCCTCCAATTTCTTTGGTCACTTAAAAAGGGCACTAGAACTTTTCATTTCCGTCAGAATGAGCCCTCTTGCGACATTCTAGGACCACTTGGTCGATGCGATGACCCCTGGGGAAAAGAAAAAAAAAACAAAAAAACAAAAAAACAAAAAAACAAATAAACACGCACCCGTGATTTGTCTTCTGGCAAAAAATACAAAATTCCACATTTTTGTAGATAGGAGCTTGAAACTGCTACAGTAGGGTTCTCTGATACGCTGAATCTGATGGTGTGATTTTCTTTAAGATCCTAAGACTTTTAGGGGGTGTTTCCCCCTATTTTCCTAAATAAGGCAAATTTTCTCAGGCTCGTAACTTTTGATGGGTAAGACTAAACTTGATGAAACTTATATATTTAAAATCAGCATTAATATGCGATTCTTTTGATGTAGCTATTGATATCAAACTTCAATTTTTTAGAGTTTTGGTTACTATTGAGCCGGCAAACAAAATAAAATCCCCCTGAAAACGTCTGTACACTTCCCAATAACCATTACTATATCTAAACACTGGTCAAAGTTTGTAACTTGCAGCCCCTCCCCCAGGGATTGTGGGGGAGTAAGTCATCCCCAAAGACATAGTTATTATGGTTTTCGACTATGCTGAACAAAATGGATATCTCAAAATTTTAATCCGTTGACTTTTGGAAAAAAATGAGCGTGGGAGGGGGCCTAGATGCCCTCCAATTTCTTTGGTCACTTAAAAAGGGCACTAGAACTTTTCATTTCCGTCAGAATGAGCCCTCTTGCGACATTCTAGGACCACTTGGTCGATGCGATGACCCCTGGGGAAAAGAAAAAAAAAACAAAAAAACAAAAAAACAAAAAAACAAATAAACACGCACCCGTGATTTGTCTTCTGGCAAAAAATACAAAATTCCACATTTTTGTAGATAGGAGCTTGAAACTGCTACAGTAGGGTTCTCTGATACGCTGAATCTGATGGTGTGATTTTCGTTAAGATCCTAAGACTTTTAGGGGGTGTTTCCCCCTATTTTCCTAAATAAGGCAAATTTTCTCAGGCTCGTAACTTTTGATGGGTAAGACTAAACTTGATGAAACTTATATATTTAAAATCAGCATTAATATGCGATTCTTTTGATGTAGCTATTGATATCAAACTTCAATTTTTTAGAGTTTTGGTTACTATTGAGCCGGGTCGCTCCTTACTACAGTTCGTTACCACGAACTGTTTGATATTCTTGATTCTCTTCTGTAAGAGGCAGTTTATTGGATTCATTTTTGAAATTCTGAATGTTCAGTACTGGTTCACGGGCCTGTAAATATTATCGATATAGTCTTGACGGGATGAATTTTCCCCTTACAATCAGCTGATAATACTTGGCTGAGAGCCAGATAGCCAAAGCTCATTCTCGGGCTTACTCCCCCTATCCAGGATCAACCAGAATTGGTTCTCCTGTTTATGCTTTAGCTATGTGACATACTACAAAACCACAGAAATTATAATTATTCACTCCTTTTTTTGGTCTTGAAGGTTCAAGCCAACATCTATACACAGTTTTTTTTTCTTTAGATGAATTAAATCCGTTTGAAGCATATCCTTTTCAGTGCTTGAGTGATCTCAAATAAGAGGAAAAAGGGGGAATTTCCCACTTCGGGAAAAGCGTTGGATTGATCCATTGTTCTTTCATACTTGCAACAAGAAAAACGTTGGCTTAGCCAGTGATAAAGCTTTTTAAATGGAATCTTTAATTTAATACATGAAAACTTATCAGGATGAGATGTCATTCAAAGGAAGAGACACTAATCACATTGCCTGATTTTTCAAGATTACAGCATAGCAACAATTAAGAAATTTATAGTGTCAAGTTAGTGTATACCTAATATAAGCAATATTTTTGTTTTAAATATTCATTAGCATCTTTAAATAAAAGCTGTTTTTAAAGATTAGAATATAAAAAAATAATTCATTAAATGTAAAGAGTGAATTAAGGACTTGATTAAATATAAAAAAATAAGTTTTCTTCAAATCAAAATAAAAAGTGAGATTAAAATTTAAAACAAGCAGAAATTACTCCAAAAGGGGAGTGGGCTGCCGCCTCTTCAACCCCCTGTTTTTTACGCTTAAGATTAAAGTGAAAGATCTTAAGCCGAATTGGCCAGCCATGACAAAAAACAACAAAGAGAGAAAAACTCATTGAAAAACATCAAACGAGACTGCGGCCAGTAGAGAGAAAAGCTGAAAAACTAAAACGACGCGGATATTTCGCCTATATGTAAACGAGGCGTCTTCGACACGGAAGAAGTTGCTTTGGTGTTCTCATCGAAGTAAGTGTATTAGCTTCTGCGACCTATGTGGATCAATTGCGAAAATTGCATTTTATTAATATTGATAGTGGTTTTATTTGTTTTTAGTTTATTTTAGGTTTTTATCTTTGTTTCTTCTGTACTTAAACGCCACGTTTACATACAGGTGAAATATCAGCGTCGTTTTAGTTTTTCAGCTTTTCTCTCTACTGGCCGCAGTCTCGTTTGATGTCTTTTCATTGAGTTTTTTTCTCTCTTTGTTGTTTTTAAGATTAAAGTACTATCTTAATTTTCGAAATTCAGTGGTCCTTGTGTTTAAGCATTCGTTCTTAAAGAATTGATATAAAAATTTAAACTTTAGCGTGAAAATTGGCGAGTAGAGGAAGGGGAAGCCCCCTCATATACGGGCTAATTTCTCTTAATTTTTAGTTTTAATGTTGGTCTTTATTATTTTTTTTTTAAAATAAATTCTTGTTCGTTTTAATACCATGCCCAGGTTTGCCCTAAATGGGACGAGGACTATCACCCTTCAAATCAAAAAATAACTTTTGCACAGCCATACTTCGAGAAAAAAGCCCATTTCGTGTATCTACTTTTTGAATCAAAGCAATTTTACTGCTAGCTCCCATCAGGACCCCTAATGCAGGGTCCATTCGAAGCAATTCCTTGGATACAAGGAAATTAGATATTTGTATAACCGAATACCCCCATACCTCTGTCTATATTGATTTGAAAGGATATTTGGGCATAAAAATGCACTTTTGACGTTGAAAAAAACTCCCCTCACCTACTCGGACACCCACTGGTCCTGTTTCATAACGACTGATGTGCAATTATACACCACCATAATAATTTTATTAATCCTTAAATGAATCAAGTTAATTAAGCGAATCTTTAAAATAAACAGTTATTTAAATGAACCGTTTATTTTATACAGACTTGGCGCACCTTTAGGGACGGATGCAACGCGACCCAATATTACTGCTACTCACACTAAAATGTTCAATATATAGTTTTTCGATTATTTCAAATCTATTGGCTATCGCAGAGCTGTTTCTTGATGGCAATTAAATAAAAAAAACTTATTTTTTTAGCTGAAAGTAAGGAGCGACATTAAAACTTAAAACGAACAGAAATTACTCCGTATATGAAATGAGTTGTTCCCTCCGCAATCCCTCGCTCTTTACGCTAAAGCTTTTAATTGTTTTAAAAAGTAGAATTGTGGCAAAGAGTCAAACTTTAGCGTAAAGAGCGAGGGATTGCGGAGGGGACAACTCATTTCATATACGGAGTAATTTCTGTTCGTTTTAAGTTTTAATGTCGCTGCTTACTTTCAGCTAAAAAAATTAGTTTTTTTTATTTAATTTCTGAACATTTTTGAATTAATGCATGTGTGGTTTTGGCTCTCCGCACATAAATTATTAAAATGAAATTTGTATATTAATTCTTTTTTTTTTGGCTAAATGGCTTTCTCTTAGTTTTGATCAGACGATTTTGAGAAATAAGGGGTGGAGAAGGAGGCCTAGTTGCCCTCCAATTTTTTGGTTACTTAAAAAGGCAACTAGAACTTTTAATTTTTAACGAACGTTTTTATTAGTAAAAAATATACGTAACTTAAGAATTAACTTACGTAACAAACTTTCATAACCTTATATTTTTATTATGTATACGAGGTGGGTTTGTACCCTCGTTAATACCTCGCTCTTTACACTAAATCGTAAGTTTTGTCCCAATTCTTTAAGAATGACCCCTGAATCAGAAAGGCCGTAGAATAAATAGTTGAAATTACTAAAAATACTTTAGCATAAAGAGCAATGTATTTATCTCCTCCTAAATACCTCGCTCTTTATGCTAAAGTATTTTTAGAACCCCTCATATCCGTAATAATCTCTGTTCGTTTTAAGTTTCAATACAACTTCTTCCTTTCATTTGAAAAAACGTTTTCATGTTTATTTTTCATTGTTTTCTTATAGTAATGCTAGAGAATCCTGCGCCCTTGTCATTGAATTTTTCTTCCCCCATGACAGATTCCTCCAAGGAAAGATCCTCCAACATAGCCCCCTCACCCCCACCCCAAAACAAAATGAAATCCCCCTGAAAACGTCTGTACACTTCCCAATAACCATTACTATATGTAAACAGTGGTCAAAGTTTGTAACTTGAAGCCCCTCCCCCAGGGATTGTGGGGGAGTAAGTCATCCCCAAAGACATAGTTATTATGGTTTTCGACTATGCTGAACAAAATTGCTATCTCAAAACTTTGATCCGTTGACTTTGGGAAAAAATGAGCGTGGGAGGGGGCCTAGATGCCCTCCAATTTTTTCGGTCACTTAAAAAGGGCACTAGAACTTTTCATTTCCGTTAGAATGAGCCCTCTTGCGACATTCTAGGACCACTTGGTCGATACGATGACCCCTGGGAAAAAAAAACAAACAAATAAACACGCACCTGTGATTTGTCTTCTGGCAAAAAATACAAAATTCCACATTTTTGTAGATAGGAGCTTGAAACTTCTACAGGAGGGTTCTCTGATACGCTGAATCTGATGATGTCATTTTCGTTAAGATCCTGCATTTTTTAGGGGGTGTTTTCCCCTATTTTCCTAAATAAGGCAAATTTTCTCAGGCTCGTATCTTTTGATGGGTAAGACTAAACTTGATGAAACTTATATATTTAAAATTAGCATTAAAATGCGATTCTTTTGATGTAGCTA
>NW_027062617.1:13914-44571 GCF_032884065.1 Artemia franciscana
CTTAAAAAAAAAGCTTTGAAATATTTATTTAAGACCCTCCTTATAAAAAAAGGCATAAATTTTGTATTTTTGTAAGTGCAGGATCTTATTTCCCACTCTAGGATTCTCAAATATTTTAAGTTGACGACATAATTTTGAGAAAAATCATACCACTTGTAGGAGTTTCTTTCTCTCTTTTTCCAGAATCCAACTTATGTTCTTAGGCCAAAAACTTTTGACTGGTAGGTTTAATGAGCAGACAAAAACTACCCATTAAGGCTATCAGTAGTGACGCCATAATTATTTGAAGCTGACCCACTGGGTTTTACAATAGGAGCTACTAGCCCCTCAAGACTTTATTGCGTGCAGCTGGGTCTTGTGTAATACTATAGTGCATTCGTTTGTGAGGTAGTGGTATAATGCACCTGTTTATTAATTTTGAATGGCATATTAGTTCTCGAGGTCCGTTAGTCAAGCGGATAAGCCTCCATAATAGAAAATCTCGCTTGACTTGTTATATTCAAGTGGGGAGCCCCTCTTTGTAACTAAGGATGGCAAATATGTGGGTGTTGTGTAATGGTAACGCATACGTGAGTGTTAAGGAATTGCAGCGTCCACTTGACTCCTACGTAATGATGGAGCAAACTTGGGATGTTATATAACACTTTAGGAGATTTTTTCTTCAAGATTTTATTTTTTAAGGCGTTTTTTTTCAAGGTATTTTTTCTTCAAGATTTTTGTCTAGGGATCAAATTTAAGACCAGGGATTTCTCCAATGACCAGACCTGAGCCTTAGACAGCTGGAGAAGCAAATTATTCATAACTAACTGTTGGCAACACCTAGTTGTTGGGGCGCTTCGCGCCCCCCCAAGCCCCCCCCCCCCCCGCGCGCGTAAGTCGTTACGTGCCATATTAGTTACGCGCCATTGTAGTTGTGTCCCTGTGTCCCACCTGTGAATATAGATAGATTTATGTATGTGTTTCAAACTACGTAAAAATTGCGAATATACAACATTCTTGGCTTTCCCATTGTCTGTGCATATACAAAGCCGTATATACTAATAATGACGTCATATGCAAACGCTCTTTTCACAAACAAACAAACATGCATACACACAACTCGTTTTTATATATATAGATAAATAGATAGATACAATACAAATTAACTGCGTAAAACTTGCGAATATACAACGTTCTTCGCTGTCCAATTGTCGCTGCATATAAATATATTGTCAGGTTTACCGACCCTCGGACATGCAACGTACAATTGTCCATGGGAAAAACAATCAGTATTAAGATCTATACCACATTTTTCTAATGATTGACCTTGAGCTTTGTTAATGGTGATTGCAAATGCTAATCGAATTGGGAATTGCAATCTTTTAAATTGAAAAGGCAAATCCGTTGGAATCATGGGAATGCGAGGAATAAGAACAGCCTCACCCTCAAAAGGCCCTGTCAATATTGTGGCCTCTATTAGGTTTTCCATTTTTTTTTTTACAGCAAGTCGCGTGCCATTGCATAGCTTTGGTGGGTTGATATTTCTTAAAAGTATTATTGGTACGCCTATTTCTAGTTGTAGCACGTGTGGTGGCAACCCTGAAAGATCCACGGAATTTACAAATTCAGATGGATAATTAACCGCTTCATTTGGCTCCAAAACTGTGTCGACTGACTTGTAAAGGACTGCCTGGTCTCGAATCTTGGTCAAAACAATATTGTTGATTTCGTGGACGTCTATATTTTTGGGTGCGAGAATCGCTCTTTCACTTAGCCATTTATTATTTTTATAATTTTTTAGAATATTCGGAAATACTTTTTCAATCAATTCATTTTTGGACGTCACTAAATTACAGAATTCAGCAGGTAGTTATATACGTCCTGAAATTGAGTCTACTGGGAGCTTTCCGTTTCCAATTGCCAGCAATTGATCTGAAAATGTTTGAACAGAGTCATCGTTTTGCAATCGGACACGCATATTTGTAGTTAATTTTAATGTTTTTACGTGTACCCTTAAATTAGAATTTTTCAGGCAAGCATTCATTTCGTCTGCAGGAGTTGATCTAGGTATTATAGGTAATGTTTGCCTGAAATCTCCCGCAAGCAATATTAATGTGCTGCCAAAGGGTTTCGACTTCCCTCGCAAATCTTTCAAGCATTGATCCAGAGCCTCGAGCGATTTTTTGTGTGCCATTGTGCACTCATCCCAAATAATAAGTTTGCATTGCTGCAATACTTTACCCATCCCAGATGATTTGGAAATATTGCACGTGGGAGTTTCTGTAGAATACAAATTCAGCGGCGATTTCAAAGCGGAATGAGCAGTTCTTCGACCAGGCAGCAATGTTGCGGCTATTCCGGACGACGCAATTGCCAACGCTATATCATTTTTTGATCAAATTGATGCCAGAATCAGTTTTATCACAAACGTTTTACCAGTACCTCCTGGCGCATCCAAAAAGAAAATTTCTCCAACGTTGTTATCGACACAATGCATTATCGTATCATAAATGTCTTTTTGTTCCGACGTTAACTTGGAAATGTTATTTTGTACATACGACAATAGATCACTCGTACTGTAACTTTGTTCACGATGCAATTCTACACATGTCGAAACAGCAGCGATACGGTTAGGTGAAGGCATTCCCAAATCCTGAAGAGGTTTGTTTGCCATACGTACGCACAAATCTTCTATAATAAATAAAGTGTAGTTATAAATTTCTGATGTAAAATCAAAAGTCATATGTGACGTCTCTAACTGTTTTCGATTGAGTATATCTTCGGACTTTTTTGACTTATATTTTTCCCATAACTCTGTAGGAGCTGATGGAGAGTAAGTTGTTAAAATGATGCCAAACAGTGCACGAATTTGACTTGGGGTTGACGTTTCGCACGCGTCATTGATGCAGTTATCCCAGTGTTGGTCATTCTCCAATAAATTCAGAGCTTGGCATGCACTACGGTAAGTGTCATGTATAGTACCGTTTGCAGTTCTCAAATACTCAAAGGATGTCGGACCGGGTACATTCACCAAAAGCAGGCGTAGAAAGAAGCATTCATGTTGATTGGGGTGAACGGTGTAGAGTCTTCCTATCGTGGTATCTTCGAAGATGGTAGGTTGGCCGTCGACTGACTTACCCTGTTTTCGACGTTCAAATATTTTATTTTTAGTATTCCACGTGTAATACGAAGGCACTTCAGTATACAGCAGTTTTTTTGCAAAAGAATCATTTTTGCGAAGCGAAAAGAAACCGGTTAACTTTGTATCCGGTGGATTCAGGGCTCTTTGTTGCACGTTGGTTTCCGAGAAATAAACACGTTGACCATTCTGTAAATGTACCGCTAAGTGAACAACAGCTGGACTACGTTCATGTATCGGAAATGAAAGAATTCGCCAAACAGCTTCATTACTGCTTATGTATCTTCCAGCCTGATATTTTACGATTTCGTCGATATCTTTGATTTCGGGCTGCAAGCCAAAAACTGCCATGTCACTGCCTTTGTTGACTTATTTACATATGTATTTGATTGCCTTTACGGAGTTACAGTATTCAACGTTTTTGTCTGCATTAAATGTTTTTGATAATAATGGGGAATATGGAACAACCCACTGGTTATCTACTTCGATGGTGGTACCGTTACGCTTCTTTATTATTGCTGTTTTACCGCCTTCTTCAGTAGATCTTCTTCTATATTGTGGGTAACCATCATTGCCAGTAATTGTGTTGGATACTAAAAGTCGAGGATATTGCTTTGTGCACCTTCCTTTGGCCATGCATGGTTAATTTTCGTTCAGTGCACCGCAAGGTCCATGTATCATATTTTTTACAATAATATCATGTAACCCCTAATCGACATTTTCATTAGGTATTTCAGCGGAAATCACATCATCAATTTCGTTCGAAGTAATTTTTTTATGTAGCCAGATTAGTATATGTGCGTGTGGCAAACCTCGTTTTTGCCATTCCACTGAGCACATCCAGCATCGCACTGACCCAAACACTTCAAGTTTTACTATGTAGTTTATCAGTGATTTCAACTTTTGCCGGAAGACACGGGCCGTAATGTCATGTCTATGAACCGCCGATTGTCCTTGAAGTAAAAGCTGCAGTATCTCGTCCCAAGATTGATTACATGTAAATGTAATAAATAAATCTGGACGACCATAGAGACGAACATACGCAATAGCATCTTGAGCATATTCATGCATATGACGGGGACCGCCAGCATATGACGCAGGTAAAATTGTTAATCTTCCAACGTTTGTGGTATTACCGTCATTTATAACTGCATCTCGCAAATGATTGTATTGTTCAGAGTGGAGCTTGGTCTGATTCAGGCGGATATATAGCAAACATTCTGATTCAATTTTAGCATACATATCAACGACGAATTGGTGAAATAATTCACGGCATTTTAAAATATAATTTTCTTCATCCTGCCGAATCATTAGTCTATAGGAATAATAATGCATTGCACTGCATTTCTTATTCATTTCTTTGTTAGTGGCTGGATTCATCAATTTAATATTAAAGTGATAGCCGTCGGCTCCATCCCAAAAAATGATAGGATATTGTAGGGCATCGTAGCATCGATGAGTTTCAGCAATTCTTAACAACTGAGCGTTTCGCTTATGAAGAATAATATCTCGAGGTAAAAACTGATCACCGACCATAACGATTGCCACTTCGTCGATAGTTGGTGCATTGTATCTACGCACATGTTGGCCAGGAGGCGTTTTGTCAGCAGAAATAACAATTTTATGCGTATCAGTAGGCATCAAATCGATGGCTGTTTTGAACAGACGCACTAAATTATTATTTTCGTGGAAAAGATGTTGCAATTGGGAAACGATTGTCCTTTCAACGTTGGGAGAAATTTCGCAACGTGCATTCAATTCAGAATTTCTATCACTGATGAAGTACAATTGTAAAAATTTATGATTTTCGCCTGAGAATGGTAGAAGGGACCCTGCTCTATGATAAATTTGTCCTTTTACTTTGAAAGTAGACATAAATTGATCTGGATTTTCGATTTGGGCTCCAAACGACGTCATTTGGAAACATGAGTTGTATTTTCTGATTTGTGACAAAAAACGCTTAGATTCTGACGTAGTTCCAGTAAGGAAAGTCTTCAATGGCTCTGGTGGTGCAGCCAATAGAGGAAGTTTAACTTTTCCTGAGGCGCAACACATTCCCATTGTTTCACCATTGAATTTCAAGGCCTTGCAATAGGGACAAATTTTAGACATTGTCCCGATTTGAACACATCTACTCAAGCTATAATCATCGACTGGGCTGTACCTGAATGCCAGGCGATAACTTTCAGGTTGCTCTGATTCCTCGGCACGCTTTCTTTTCTTACTTTCTCTATCAGCAGCAAGCCTGATTTCTTGCTGTTCTTGTGATTCCTCGGCACGCCTTCTTTTTATTCACTTTCTTTCTTTCACTTTCTCTTTTAGCAGCAAGTCTGGTTTTATGGTGCTCTGGTAGTTCCTCGGCACGCCTTCTTTTTCCACTTTCTCTTTTAGCAGCAAGTCTGCTTTCGCGTTGCTCTGGTAGTTCCTCGGCACGCTTTCTGTTCTTTCTTTCTCTATCAGCCTCAAGCCGGTTTCCTTGCTGTTCTTTTGATTCCTCGGCACGCTTTCTTTTCTGACTTTCTCTATCAGCAGCAAGTTTTTTGGCATAGACTCTTTGAGCATCTTCCTCGGCTGTTGCCATTGTAAGTTCATCAGTCATTTTAAAATTAAATATTAATAGATTTCTATGTGAACGCATGTCTTAAATGTCTTTAATGACGTCACCGTCATAACAAAAATGACGACAACTAACTTCATGGCGTCAGTCAACACACAAACATGACGTCATCTGACAGACACATCCACAGACAACCTATTTTTATATATATAGATACTATGAGTCGGGAAATACCTTCTACAATAGAAGCTATTGATTATATATCAATACTTTCCCAATACTTTCCACTCGAGAGCGTGCAGGTATCAAACATTGTTATTGACTGTTGCTCTATTAGATGCGCCTTCTTTCATGTTAGGTATTTACTTACGATAAAATATTGGGTGCTAGATTTCAGTCTTCCTCTCCAGAAAAATTCCTTTAAAACCTCCCATCTTAACTTCAAGCTAAGGAATGTATTAGTCCAAGGCAATTCGCTTCAATATGGCAATTTTTTACCGAATTCTGAGATAAATGGGAAGGATTTGTTTCCAAAGCCTAGATACAGATATGCAAACAGACGATCAGACACGCGGGCACGGTTAGAGAGAGACACTAAAAACACACATAAACACGCATAGTCAGACACACAAACACACAAAGATAGACACAGACAGGCAAACATACAGTCAAAAACGCAGGAACGGTGAGAGAGAGAAAGAGACAAAAACTCACACAAACTCACAGAGTTAGATATAAAACACACAAAGATTGACACAGAGACAGGCAAACAGTGCTGTCACTTACTTGAAGTACTCTTACTTGAAGTATTACGTAAGTAAAATTTTCCATTACTTGTACTTGTACTTAAGTAAAAACTCCAGGGTGTACTTATTACTTGATACCTAAGTAAGATTACGAAATACTTATTACTTAAGATACTTTTAATGTACTTGTTTTTCAAATACTTTACCTTTGACACGAAAATTTTTGTGTCTGTGCTTTGGCAATGTACAAGAAAACATCACCTTTAGATTTAGAGCAAACTCAGATATAGCTTTTCTGTGTCTGTGCTTTGGCAATGTACAAGAAAACATCACCCTTTAGATTTCGAGTAAACTCAGATATACCTCCATGCCCTATTTTTGGATATGAAATAAGGTATTTGTTTTTGACAAAAAAAAATATAGTATTATTAACACTTGGTTTAATTTTTGTTTAAAAGTTATACAAAGAAAATTGAAATTATTTCGCAGTTCACTGGTCGACAGTGAGCTAAAATCACTTGTTTTGTGCTAAATGTTGCACAATATAGTCCATTATGCTTATATTTCTAACATTAGTGTTTAAGTTTTGTCATCTCGTCATCTGAACCAGATTTCTACCATTTCATCATCTTCAGGACCATATTATTGGTAAAACTACTGAAGCTATGAATCTTTGCCCATTTAAATGTTGTCTGCAATAAAAAAGTCTAGGCAATTTTAGCAGGATCCAATGCAGTGGTATTTTGTCAAATTTGTTTCAGCAAATTCAGGTATTCAGACGAATCTGACTTCAGATTTGTTACTCCATTCATAAGTTATTGGCCCTACTAAATTAAAGGAAAACTCAACTTTCTTAAGACTTGAAACCCTCTCCCTCTCGCCCTATTTGAGATAAGGTTTGTGACACAGGAACTTGATATGAGCCCTGATCTTAGGCCTCTTTTGTCTAGTTTAGATTCGGATCCGTTACTCCATTTGCAAGTTATACTAAATTAAACAGAAAACTCAAATTTTTCAGGAATTAAAACCCACTCCCCCTTGTTATATTTAGGCTAGGGTCTTTATCTCAAAACTTGATATTTGTCATGGTCTTAGGCCTCTTTGCTTCAATTTTCGTTCAGATCCATCACTCCATTCGCAGGTTCCACTGAATTAAACGAAAAACTGTTTTTAGCAGGTAAAGCCCTCTCCCCCTGTTTTATTTGAGCTAGGGTCTTCATCTTTCAACTTGATGTGTCTCATGATCCTTGGCACCAAATCTGGCAATCAAAATTTTCATCCAAATCTAACCAACGTTTCTCCCCCTATACGTGATTACACAGACGGACAGACAGACAGACAGATGGACGGACGGATTTTACAACGTCTTAGGTAGCCATGTTGGCTAATTGGATCCAAAACAAGGGAAACAATGGTATATCATCATGCAGGTATCATCACCTATTTGGACAGTGGAAAATATCCATCAAGATAGGTTTTTGAGATCTGTCTGTCTGTCCGTCCGTCTGTGCAATCGAGTATAGTGGATTTGTATTGAAATTGAACTATTTGGATTAAAATTGAGCTTAATTAGGGCGATGGGGCTTTAAGTGTTAAAAAAATTTGAGTTTTTTATTTAATTCACTGTAACCTGCATATGGAGATGTATTTCGATGAAAATTGAATAAAGGTGCCTAAGATTATGATATGCATTGAGTTCTGGGATGGAGACCCAAGCTTAATTAAAAGTTGAGTTTTCACTTAATTCAGTGTAGATTGCGAGAGATTGATGGATCTCAGTGAATATTGAACCAAAGGTGCCTAAGACCGTGACAGGCATCAAGTTTTGAGATGAAAACCCTAGCTCAAATAGAACGAGGGAAAGAGGGTTTAAGTGCTGAAAAAAGTCAAGCTTTTGGTTTAATTTTGGTTTAACTTAATATAACTTGCGAATGGAGCAACGGATCCAAATGAAAGCTAGACCAAAGATGACTAGGATCAGGGCTCATATCGAGCTCTGATATCGCAAGCCATATCTAAAATAGGGCGAGGGGGAGGGAGTTTCAAGTTTTAAGAAAGTCGAGTTTTCCTTCAGTTTAGTAGAGCCTATAACTACTTCCACCCATGGCTTGCCCAAAGCCTGGAAATAACCCTTTTCCAAAATAATTCATACTGAAGCCAACCTTCAACCAAATGTTCCATCCCCAGAGAAAAAATACTTTGTATGGCACTTGGTATTTACCAAGTGACATACAGTAATGGCAAATTCTGAAGGTCTGTCGGTCTGTCAGTTCCGGTCTTGCTAGTTTAGGCACTTCCAGATAAGCTAGGACGATGAAATTTGGCAGGCGTATCAGGGACCAGACCAGATTGAATTTGAAATAGTTGTTTCCCCTATTCGACCATCTGGGGGGAGTGGGAGGACGGTTAATTTGGAAAAATTACTACTACTACTTCTACTAATAACTCATTGCAGCACCAAGCCGCCTGAGGCCGACACAGCTACGCACGCTCCTCCTCCAATCTAATCTATTTAAATTCTCCCTCCTTACACCCTCCCAGGAAGTTCCCATTTCCTTTAAATTTTTATTTATGACATCCTCCCAGTCCAGACAAGGACGACCTGCTTTCCGTGTAGCCCCACACGGTTGGTCAAAAAGGACAATCTTCGGTAATCTGTCATCCTTCATCCGTAGAATGTGGCCTAGCCATCTCAACCTTTCTTTCATTATAGCCCCAGAAAGCGGGATTGAACCATACTTTTCGTACAACCTACTGTTTGAAATACGGTCAGTCAGCCGGGTACCCAGAACAATCCGTAGGCAATTTCTCTGGAAAACATCTAGTAAATTTTTATCTGCTTTTCGGAGTGCCCATGCTTCAGAGCCATATTTGACCACTGTCATCACTGTAGCTTCCAATATTCTAATCTTGGTTTATAGACTTATCTTTCTATTCTTCCAAACTTTTTTTAACTGTGAAAAAACACCCTGAGCTTTAGCTATTCTACTTTTAACATCTTCACTGCTCCCACCATCTTTACTAATAATACTACCAAGGTAACTGAAGCTCCCAACCTGATCAATCTTTTCGTTACCTAATGTCACCTGTTCATCTTCACTTGTTCCTAGCCGTAGTGACTTAGTTTTCTTAACATTAATTTTCAAGCCTATTTTAGCACCCTGAACTCGTAAAACCTCTAAAAATTGATTCATTTTGCTCACACTTTCATCTAATATGCTTAAATCATCAGCATAATCTAAGTCCAGGAGTGTTCTTCCTCCCCATTTGATTCCATGGTCTCCAATTGCCTTTCCTGTGCTCCTTAAGACGAAGTCCATCAGATTGATCCATATAAAGGGGGATAGAACACAACCCTGGTTAACTCCTGATTTGATACAAAACCCAGTTGCTAACCTCATTTCCTACCTTAACCGCAGCAGAATTATTCTCGTACATAGCGCAAATCACTTTACCGGACCTTAATTGAATTTGATATTTAGATGGATATCATGTCTCAGAGCTCTTACTTTGAATTTCGACCGGATCAGGTGACATTGAAGGGGGAAACCTAAAATCTTGGAAAATGCTTAGAGTGGAGGGATCGGGATGAAACTTAGTGGGAAAAATGAGCACAAGTCCTAGATACGTGATTGACATAAACAGGATGAATTCACTCTCTTTTGGGGAGTTGGGGGGAGGGTTATATCTGAAAAATTAGAAAATATTAGGTATTTTTAACTTACGAAGGAGTGATCGGATCTTGAATTTCGTCGGATGAAATTTCATATTAGAAGGACTTCGTAACTCAGATCTCATGTTTTAAATCCTGACCGAGTCCAGTGTCATTGGGGGGATTTGGGAGGGGGGCCAAAAATCTTGGAAAACGCATAGAGTGGAGTGATCACGATGAAACTTGGTGGGAAGAATAAGCACAAGTCCTAGATACGTGATTGAAAAAACCGAAATGGATTCGATCTCTTTGGGGGAGTTGGAGGGGGTGTTAGTTCGGAAACATTAAAAAAATTGAAGTATTTTTAACTTAAGAGCGGGTGACCGTTCGTGAGGTATTTTTGAATTTGATATTAAGAAGGAACTCATGTCTCGGACCTCTATTTAAAACCCCGACCAGTTCTGGTGACGTTGGGGGAGAGTTGGAGGGGAAAACCGGAAATCTTGGAAAACGCTTGGAGTGGAGAGATTAGGATGAAACTTGGTGGGTAAAATAAGCAAATTTCGTAGATATGTGATTGACGAAACCGGACTGGATCCACTCTCTTTGGGGTAGTTAGGGGGTCCTGTTCTTTGGCGAGTTCGGTACTTCTGGACGTGCTAGGACAATAAAATTGGTAGGCGTGTCAGGGACCTGCACAAATTGACTTGATAAAGTTGATTTCCCCGATTCAACCATCTGGGGGGACTGACGGGAGAGGAAAAATTAGAAAAATAAGGTATTTTTAACTTGCGAGTGGGTGATTGGATCTTAATGAATTTTGATATTTAAAAGGACCTTCTGTCTCAGAGCTCTTATTTTAAATACTGACCAGCATTAAGCCCCTCGTTTTTCTTTTAAATTAATCTATTGATCCTTATAATTTTGCTAGAGCTCATGCCATATGAGCTCTTGGCTCTTCCGACCTCGTTACAAGTGCCATTTGAGCTCTTAAATCTTATTTTATTCTTTTTTTCTCAGAAAAATTTCGACTTAGTCTCATGGTTTTGCCACTTCATGGTGTGAAAACTGCTGCTAGAAATAGATAGGTTGCAACTTCTGCCGTATTGTCTTCTAGTATATTTAAATGTGTGCTTGCATCGTTCCTGCGTCCCCTTATAAGTTCTGTTTCTTACGGTAATATTGGTTTATCTTCTGTTGCATATGCAGACGACGTTCTTCTTGTTGCCCGGACTCGCCGTGGATTGCTTTACAATTTTTTATATTAACCAATGAACTATCTAAGATTGAACAGTCAGTTAATGCGTCTAAATGCGAGTTTATTTGTTTTAATAGCCCTTATGTGGTCGCTCCATTCGTTGCTGGGACTGCAATTCTGCCACGTTCTTCTTTAGTTAGTAGGCTTGGTCTGTGTTTTGGTCCAGCACTTTCCAGTACCTTTTCATCCCTAGTGAATCAAGCCGTGAAAAACCTACGCGTCCCTTACGGAAAAATATACCCAAACAAAAGCCGTTACAACCGCAACGGTTTGTGCATGTTTTGTAACGCTTATTGCGCCTCTGTGCTTTTGTTTTTATCAAGCATGGCTCATCTGTTTCGCAAGGAAAATCCCCATACTCTACGTGCGGCTTATTTCAGATATTGCAAATTCCTCCTCCGGCTTCCTAGATGGCACCAAAATAGAAAAATAATTGCTCGATTTGGTTTAATAGATGTGCCTTCTCGGATTCGGTCTTCCAGTGATAATTTATGTAAAAAGACTATCTACTTTATTATCTACTTATATATATATATATATATATATATATATATATATATATATATATATATATATATATATATATATATATATATATATATAAATAAGTTGTTTGTCTGTCTGTCGACTGACGTCATGTTTGTGTGTCGACTGACGTCGTGTTTGTCGACTGACGTCATTATAAGGATTGAGCTGTATGTCGTCATGAAGTTGTTTGTCGTCTGACGTCATGTTTGTCGACTAACGAAACTACAGACCGGGACACCGGGACACAAATGACGTGTTATGTCTGTTATAACGTAATAGAGGCAACAATCTTGACAGGGCCTTTTGAGGGTGAGGCTTTTCTTATTCCACGCATTCTCATGATTCCAATGGATCTGCCTTTTCAACCTAAAAGATTGCAATTCCCAATTTGATTAGCATATTTAGTTTTCAGTCCAGAACCACTAAAGCTATTATGTAAATATCAAAAATATTTATGTTGTCTGAGCAATAATTTTTAGTTTTTATATTTTTGCTATGACGGTGACGTCATTAAAGATATTTAAGACATATATGTTCACGTAGAAATCTATTAATGTTTAAGTTTAAAATGACTGATGAACTTACAATGGCAAAAGCCGATGAAGATGCTCAAAGAGTCTATGCCAAAAAACTTGCTGCTGATAGAGAAAGTCAGAAAAGAAAGCGTGCTGAGGAATCAAAAGACAACAAGGAAACAGGCTTGAGGCTAAAGAACGCAAAACCGCGCAGTTAAATGAAGATCCACCTGGACAGCGAGAGTCAAAACATATCAAAACTGAAAATGATAGCGATGATGATTGAATTTTAGATTTTAACATGAATAAGGTAATCAATGCCTACCATACCTTTGTTAAAAAACAAAGGTTCGGCGATATGTATTTCATAGTGAAGCTGAAAAATAAAGAAGAAAAAGAAAACTGAAAAAAGAAAAAATGTAAAAAACTAAAAAATACTAAAAAGAAAAAACACTCAAAGAGAAATTACAGACCGGGACACAAATGACGACAGGGACAGAGGGAATATAAATAACGACCGGGACACTCAAGGAGAAATTACAGACTGGGATACCGGGACACAAATGACGACCGGGACACAGGCAATATAAATGACGACCAGGACACAGGTATTTAAGAATATCGTTCAAAGACAAATTTTTAATTGTAAGAAGACCGTTGAAAGAGAAATTTCTAATTGTAAAATGACTGAAGAACCTACAATGGCAACACCCGAGGAAGCTGCTCAAAACGAATGTATTCACGCCGAAGTAGCTGAGTTGGTAAAGCGTTATGTTTCAGGTTCTAGGTCCGAGAGGCTCCAGGTTTGAACCTTGGCTTTAACATTAATACAAAAGAAGAAAAAAACTAAAAAAGGTAAAAACTACAAAAAAAATAAAAAGAAAATATATATATATATATTTATATATATCTTCTTTTCCACAAAAATAATAATTTAGTGCTTCTGCTTAAAAACAGCAATCGAATTGATGCCTCCTGATACGCAACTATCAACAAAGTGGCAATCGTTGTGGTCAGTGATCAGTTCTTACCTCGAGATAATATTCTTTATAGGCGAAACAATCAGTTGACAAGAATTGCTTAAACTCATCGATGCTACGATGCCCTACAATATCCTGACGAATATAAATGACGCCCGGGACACTCAAAAAGAAATCACAGACTGGGACACCGGGACACAGATGACGACGGGGACACAGGGAATATAAATGACGACCCGGACACAGGGACACAACTACAACGGGGACGCCGGGGGGCACAGGGGGATATATAAATGACGACGGCAACAAAGGAAATGTTCGATTAGCAATCACCATCAACAAAGCTCAAGGGCAATCAATAGCATCATGAGGTATAGATCTGAATACGGATTGTTTTCCCATGGACCATTATGCGTTGCATGTTCAAGAGTCGGTAAACCTGACAATCTATTTATATGTACAGACGATGGGACAGCAAAGAATGTTGTATATTCGCAAGTTTTACGTAGTTAAAAACATATATATATATATATATATATATATATATATATATATATATATATATATATATATATATATATATATATATATATATATATATATATATATATATATCTATATTCACAGGTGGGACATAGGGACACAACTACAATGGCGCGTAACTAATATGGCGCGTAACGACTTACGCGCGCGGGGGGGGGTTGGGGGGGGGGATATATATATATATATATATATATATATATATATATATATATATATATATATATATATATATATATATAGATATAATAATAATAATAATTTATTACAAACCCGCTTATAAAAAAGAAGCATGAAGAAGCGGAGCAAAACAAAAGAAAAGAGAAAAGAGAAATATATATATATATATAGAATAAATACTTGAAGTAGTGCTTGAAGTAATACTTAAGTACAATTTTGGCAAGTACTTGATATTTGATACTTAAGTAAGAATTTGGAAAATACTTATTACTTGATATTTAAGTAAAAAAACAATGAGTACTTAATACTTGATACTTAAGTAAAAATTTGGAGTACTTGTTGCAGCACTGCAGGCAAACATATAGTCAAACTCACAGGAACGCTAAGAGAGTGACAATTAACAGAAACAAACACACAGAGTCAGACAAACAAACACACAAAGACAGATACTTGACCACTAAAACTACCACTTCCCACAGTATGGGTACCTGCAACCCAACTATAGCTAACTCAGGTGTCTGCAACCAACGTTTCACATCCCAGGTATCTTAAGCTGACCTGTTTTAACAGCTAGACAAACAATTTCATTCATGTGGGTATTTCATACAAATTCGCAATGTTTTTTAAGGATTCAGATTTTTTTAAATGTTAGTAGATTAAGTAAACCTTACATACCATGTGTAGGTTAGATTAGGTTAACCTAGCCTTTTAGCATATAAGAAAAAGGTTGAATCCCTTAAAAACCGGTACCTGTTTTTATGAACGGCCCATATGAGTCAGGTTGTTTTTCTAGCTGTTAAAACAGGTCGGGTGTGGGTACCCGGGGTGCGCTACGCTGGTTGCAAGTACCTGAGTTAGTTATAGGGTTTGCAGGTACCCATGATGTGAGAGGTGGTACTTTTAGTGGTCAAGTGTCTGTCTTTGTGTATTTTTGTGTCAGAATCTGTGTGTTTTTGTCTCTCTCACCGTGTCTGTCTGTTTGCCTGTCTCTCTGTGTGTCTATGCGCGTTTGAATCTGTGTGTTTTTGTGTGTTTGTAGTCTCTCTCTCTCGCCATGTCTGATTTTTTGACTGTGTGTTTGCCTTTGTTTGTATCGTTCTTTGTGTGTTTGCGTGTCTGACTATTTGTTTTTGTCTCTCTCTCTCACTGTGATGTGCGTTTGACTGTGTGGTTGCATTTCTTTCGGTATATCTTTGTGTGTTTGCGCGTCTGACTCTGTCTATTTGTGGATGTTTTTGTCCCTCTCTCTCAACGTGCCAGTTTGTCTGACTGTGTGTTTCCCTGTCTCTGTGTCTATCTTTGTGTGTTTTTGTTTCTGACTCTGTGTGTTTGTGTGTGTTTTTGCCTCTCTCTTACCGTGCAGGTACGTGTGAATGTGTGTTTGCAATTCTCTCTGTATATATGTGTGTGTTCGTGTGTCTAACTCTGTGTGTTTGCGTGTATTTTTGTCACTCTCTCTCTCTCTCTCCCACCAGGCCTTCGTGTTTTATTGTATTTTTGCATGTCTTCGTGTCAGTCTTTGTGTGTTTGTGTGTCTGACTATATTTGTTTTCTTGTGTTTTGTGTCTCTCTCTCTCTGTCACCATGCCGGTTTCTTTGAAAGTGTGTTTGCCTATCTCTTTGTCTATCTCTGCCTGTTTGTGAGTCTGACTCCGTGTGTTTATGTCTATGTTTTTGTTACTCTCTCTCACGAGACAGACACTCTCTTAAAAGGTAGACACAGAGACAAACAAACACAGATTCAAATACAGAGGCACGGTGAGAGAGAGAGACAAAAAGGACACACAATCAAACAGAGTGAGAGACACAAACACAGAAAGATAGATACATAGACAGACAAACACACGGCCAAACGCACAGGTACGGAGATAGATTGACCAAAACACACACAAAAACACAGAGTCAGACACATAATCACACAAGCATAGACACAGAGACAGGTAGTCAAACGAATAGGCACGTTGTTAGAGATAAACAAAGAACACACACAAACGCACAGTTAGACACACCAACACAACAAGATAGACACAGAGACAGATAAACACATAGTAAAACACACAGGCACCGTGAGAGAGAAACAAAAAACAGAAACACACAGAGTCTGACACACAAACACGCAAAGGTAGACACAGAGACAGGCAAGCACAATGGCAAACATACCGGCAAGTGAGAACGAGACAAAAACACACAAACACACAGAGTCTGACAAACAAGTACACAAAATAGATACAGATACAAGCAAACGTACAGTAAAACCCACTGCCACGGTGAGAGAGAGACAAAAACACACTCACAAACAAACAGAGTCAGACACACGAACACAGAAAGATGGACACAGAGACAGGTAAACACACGGTTAAACCCTCAGGCACAGTGAAAGTGATACAAAAACACACAAACTTATAGAGTCAGTAAACATTGTCTTGTGCAATATTCCCTATAATATTGTACAAGACCCTGGTGCACGTAATTACATTTTGAATGGTATTGTACGCGTTTTACAATGTTCCCTATAATATTGTACAACACCCAGGGACATGTATTTATATCTTGAGGGGTTAATTGCTCGTATAGTACACCCGCCATTGGCCGGTTTAAAGTCATTGCGGTGTCACTACGGCTGTCCTTTTGATGGGTAGGCCAGGATTGGCTTAAGAGCAGCCGCCCTTCTGTATATGAAATGATTTTTGCTTCTTATATAGTGAATGTTTTCAATTTTAAAAAGATAGAATCACTATATAATCATTTTTTCCCAAGATATGTACTGTTATTAAAATTCAAGTAAACGACATAATTGCCTTTTTTTTAATTGTGACTCAAATTGATAAGCCACTTGTCAGCCATTCACCTAAATTTTCTTCCTTTAGTGTCTATCGTCATAGTCTGGTAAATAAACAGTCTGATTTTAACAAACAGTTCGTGGTATCTGCAAGTAAGGAGCAACTCGGCCCACTAGTAATAAAAACTAGGAAAATGGTATTTTCCAACGCATCAATTATTTAAATCGTATAATGTCTGTTGAGAGCCCCAAAAAGGAAAATCTGCATTTGCGGTTACTATAATGATGATTCTTTGGAATTAACACCTGAACTATTAAACGTCATAAGGTGTGAAAATCGGCAACCTGGACCATCAATTGCGACAACAACAATACGGGCAGCTAAAGCAAGGCCATTGCTAAATTGTCTGTAGTAATTAAAATCCAAAAACGTGTCAAAAAGGAAACGGAAGAACAAAGATACGGGAGGTTAGAAGATATAGGAAAACGACAATTAGAGCGTTTCAAAAATGGTATGAAAAGCAAAGACGCATGCGGTTAGAAGACATGCAACACCGACAAAGTGAGTGAGTCAAAAATGAAAATGAAGAGCAAAGACAAACACAGATAGAAGAACAGCGGTGGGGTATCAAAAATGAAAATGAAAGCGAAGACACACGCAGCTATAAGACATGCGACACCGAGCATGTGAGCAAGTCAAAAAGGAAAATGAAAAGCAGAGACACACGCGGTTAGAATATGTGTGACACCAAACATGTGAGTGAGTAAATGAAAATCAACCTGGACAGAGAGAATCAAACGTGTCAAAATTGAAAATGATAGCGATGATGATTGAATTTTAGATTTTAACATGAATAAGGTAATCAATGCCTACCATACCTTTGTTAAAAAACAAAGGTTTGGCAATATGTATTTCATAATGACGAAAGACAAGCCGAGGTGAAACGAACCAAACAAATTGAAAATGATAGCAATGATTATTAAGTTTTAGATTTTGATATGGATAAGGTAACCAATGTCTACCATACCTTTGAAAATCACAAACCTGGACTAGATAAATCTGGAAGAAAAATAAGTTTTTGTCCCACCATCTGAACAATTAAAAGAAACAAAGAATCGGTGATACGCCCTTCATAATGACAAAAGATATGCTGAGGCAAAAGAAGTTTTTTCCCGGAACCTGAACAATTAAAAGAAACAAAGGTTTCACAATAGGTCTTTCATAATGACAAAAGATAAGCCGACAGAAACGTTAAGGGTCCAATAATAAAAAAATACCGTAATTTTACAAAGGCACTAATTCTAATTTTAGGTCCATTTGGCTGTCATGACATTAAAAAAAAAGAGGCTCAAATTGTCTGCGTTTAGAATATATGTGACAGTGAGTTTCCATATATAGAAGTTTGGTGCGTACCGAGTGCCGGGGCCAAAGACAAACCGAGGCTAAGAAGAAGTTTTTGTCCCACCACTTGAACAATTAAAAGAAATAAAGGTTCGGCAATATGCCTTTCATAACGACAAAAGACAAGCCGAGGCAAAAGAACAAGTTCCCGCCACCTGAACAATTAAAAGAAACAATGGTTTTGCAATAGGTCTTTCATAATGACGGAAGACAAGCCGAGGGAAAAGTTTAAACTCCAATAAAAAACCGTAGTTTTACAAAGGCACTATTTCTAACTAAGGTCCATTTGGTCGTCATGAAACTAAGAAAAGGCTAAAATTTTCTGTGTTTAGAAGATAAGCAACAGTCAGCGTCCATGTATAGAATTATGGCGTGTGCCGAGTGCTGCCACCTAGCGGTAAAGCCGTCGGATTTCCGGTACTATATATATATATATATATATATATATATATATATATATATATATATATATATATATATATATATATATATATAGATAAGCAACAGTTATGTTGCTTATCTATATATATATATATATAGGTATCTAGATATATATATATATATATATATATATATATATATATATATATATATATATATACTAGCTGTTGGTGTGGCGCTTGGCCCCCCCCCCCAAGCCCCACCACGCGCGTAAGCCGTTACGCGCCATATTAGTTACGCGCCATCGTAGTTGTGTCCCTGTGCCCCACCTGAGAATATAGATAGATATATATGTTTTTAACTACGTAAAACTTGCAAATATACAACATTCTTCGCTGTCCCATTGTCTGTGCATATAAATACATTGTCAGGTTTACCGACTCTTGAACATGCAACATGTAATTTTCCATGAAAAAACAATCCGTATTCAGATCTATACCGAATTTTTCTAACGATTGCCCTTGAGCTTTGTTTATGGTGATTGCTAATCGAATATTCCCTGTGTCCCCGTCGTCATTTATATATCCCCCCTGTGCCCTTCTGACGTCCCCGTTGTAGTTGTGTCCCTGTGTCCCGGTCGTCATTTATATTCCCTGTGTCCGGGTCGTCATTTGTGTCCCGGTGTCTCGGTCTGTAATTTCTCTTTGAGTGTCCCGATCGTCACTTATATTCCCTGTGTCCTGGTCTTCATTTGTGTCCCTGTGTCCCGGTCTGTAATTTCTCCTTGAGTATCCCGGTTGTCATTTATATTCCTTGTGTCCCGGTCTGAACGTCATAAAGCCTTCAATGGCTCTGGTGGTGCAGCCAGTTGCGGAAATTTAACTTTTCCTGAGGCGCAACACATTCCAATTGTTTCACCATTAAATTTCAAGGTCTTGTAATAGGGACAAATTTTAGACATAATCCCGATTTGAAGACATCTACTCAAGCTATAATCATCGAAAGGGCTGTACTGAATGCCAGGCAATAATTTTGACGTTGCTCTTGTGATTCGTCGGCACGCTTTCTTTTGGCATTATCTCTGAGCCGCAAGCCTGTTTTCACATTATTCTTGTGATTCCTCGGCACGCTTTCTTTTGGCATTATCTCTTTGAGCCGCCAGCCTGTTTTCACGTTGTTCTTGTGATTCCTCGGCATGATTTTTTTGGTAATTTCTCTTTGAGCCTCACGCCTGTTTTCAAGTTGTTCTTGTGATTCCTCGGCATGCTCTCTTTTGGCATTATCTCTTTGAGCCGCAAGCCTGTTTTCACGTTGTTCTTGTGATTCCTCGTTACGATTTTATTTTGGTAATTTCTCTTTGAGACGCAAGCCTGTTTTTACGTTGTTCTTGTGATTCCTCCACACGCTTTCTTTTCTTACTTTCTCTTTTAGCCCCAAGCCTTTTGGTATTAACTCTTTGAGTCGCTTCCTTGTATGTTTCTTCTGCCATCGTAGGATTTATACTAAAATTTATATTTGAATTAACTCTTTGAGCAGCTTCCACAGCTGGAAAAACAATCCGTATTCAGATCTATACCTCATTATTCTAATCCCCCCTGTGCCCCCCGGCGTCCCCGTTGTAGTTGTGTCCCGGTGTCCCATATATATATATATATATATATATATATATATATATATATATACTAGCTGTTGGGGTGGCGCTTCGCGCCACCCCAACACCTAGTTGGTGGGGGCGCTTCGCGCCCCCCCCAAGCCCCCCCGCGCGCGTAAGTCGTTACGCGCCATAATAGTTACGCGCCATTGTAGTTGTGTCCCTATGTCCCACCTGTGAATATAGATATATATATATATATATGGTTTTAACTACGTAAAACTTGCGAATATACAACATTCTTTGCTGTCCCATTGTCTTTGCATATAAATAGATTGTCAGGTTATCCCCCTGTTTCCCCCGGTGTCCCCGTTGTAGTTGTGTCCCTGTGTCCCGGTCGTCATTTATATTCCCTGTGTCCCGGGTCCCGGTCATCATTTGTATCCCGGTGTCCCGGTCTGTATATACATTCGTTTTTTAGTTTTGTTTTTCTCCTTTATTTTTTTCCTTTTTTTTTCTTTTTTAGCTTATTTAGATTTTTAGATTTTTTAGTTTTTTTTATTAGTTTTTAGTTTTTATTTCTTTTTAGTTTTTTTGTCCCGGTCGTCATTTATATCCCCCTGTTTCCCCCGGTGTCCCCGTTGTAGTTGTGTCCCTGTGTCCCGGTCGTTATTTATATTCCCTGTGTCCCGGTCGTCATTTGTATCCCGGTGTACCGGTCTGTATATACATTCGTTTTTTAGTTTTGTTTTTCTCCTTTATTTTTTTCCTTTTTTTTTCTTTTTTAGTTTATTTAGATTTTTAGATTTTTTAGTTTTTTTATTAGTTTTTAGTTTTTTTTTCTTTTTAGTTTTTTTGTAGTTTTTACCTTCTTTTTAGTTTTGTTAATTTTTTTTTTTACTTGTGTCCTGGTCGTCATTTATACTCCCTGTGTCCCGGTGCTTTGTTGATTGCTAATCGAACATTCCTTTTGTCCTGGTCGCTTTCTCTTTGAGTGTCGTCATTTATTTTTTTCTTTTTTAGTTCTTTTAGTTTTTACCTTTTTTAGTTTTTTTTTAGTTTTTAGTTTTTTTAGTTTTTTACCTTTTTTTAGTTTTTTTAGTTTTTTAGCTTTTTTATTTTTTTTATTAGTTTTTAGTTTTTTTGTAGTTTTTGCCTTTTTTTTTAGTTTTTTGTCCTGGTCGCTTTCTCTTTGAGTGTCGTCATTTATTAGTTTTTTCCTTTTTTTTTTAGTTTTTTATTGGTTTTTACCTTTATTTTAGCTTATTTTTCAGTTTTTTCCTTTTTTTTAGTTTTTTTTTATTTTTTATTTTTTTTAGTTTTTTACCTTTTTTTAGTTTTTTTAGTTTTTTTAGTTTTTTAGCTTTTTTACTTTTTTTATTAGTTTTTAGTTTTTTTTTGTAGTTTTTGCCTTTTTTTAGTTTTTTCAGTTTTTTTTTTAGTTTTTTATTGGTTTTTACCTTTATAGTTTTTTTAGTTTTTTAGCTTTTTTATTTTTTTTATTAGTTTTTAGTTTTTTTTGTAGTTTTTGCCTTTTTTTAGTTTTTTCAGTTTTGACGTCACCTAATCCAGTTTTTTCAGGTGACGTCACCTGACACATCCATCCACACATCCATCCACACATCCACAGACAGACAACTTATTTTTATATATATAGATAGATAGATATATATATATATATATATATATATCTTCTATATATATAAAAATAAGTTGTCTGTCTGTGGATGGATCAGGTGACGTCACCTGAAAAAACTGGATCAGGTGACGTCAAAACTGAAAAAACTAAAAAAAGGCAAAAACTACAAAAAAAACTAAAAACTAATAAAAAAAATAAAAAAGCTAAAAAACTAAAAAAACTAAAAAAAGGCAAAAACTACAAAAAAAACTAAAAACTAATAAAAAAGCTAAAAAACTAAAAAAACTAAAAAAAGGCAAAAACTACAAAAAAAACTAAAAACTAATAAAAAAACTAAAAAAAGGTAAAAAACTAAAAAAACTAAAAACTAAAAAAAACTAAAAAAAAAGGAAAAAACTGAAAAATAAGCTAAAATAAAGGTAAAAACCAATAAAAAACTAAAAAAAAAACTGAAAAAACTAAAAAAAGGCAAAAACTACAAAAAAAAACTAAAAACTAATAAAAAAAGTAAAAAAGCTAAAAAACTAAAAAAACTAAAAAAACTAAAAAAAGGTAAAAAACTAAAAAAAATAAAAAATAAAAAAAAACTAAAAAAAAGGAAAAAACTGAAAAATAAGCTAAAATAAAGGTAAAAACCAATAAAAAACTAAAAAGAAAAAAAGGAAAAAACTAAAAAAAATTTTCATCTAAAAAACTAAAAAAAAACTAAAAAAGGTAAAAACTAAAAGAACTAAAAAAGAAAAAAATAAATGACGAAACTCAAAGAGAAAGCGACCAGGACAAAAGGAATGTTCGATTAGCAATCAACAAAGCACCGGGACACAGGGAGTATAAATGACGACCAGGACATAAGTAAAAAAAAAACTATCTATATATATAAAAATAAGTTGTCTGTGGATCTTCGCGCCACCCCAACACCTAGTTGGTGGGGGCGCTTCGCGCCCCCCCCAAGCCCCCCCGCGCGCGTAAGTCGTTACGCGCCATATTAGTTACGCGCCATTGTAGTTGTGTCCCTATGTCCCACCTGTGAATATATATATATATATATATATATATATATATATATATATATATATATATATATATATATATATATATATATATATATATATATATATATATATATATATATATATCCACACACAGACAACTTATTTTTATATATATAGATATAGATACAGTTTCATTTCAGTTTTCTTTTTTAGTTTTTCTTTTTTAAGTTTCTTCTTTTTATTGATAATAAACCTCAAAATTTTGGGTATCTGTTTTAAGGTTTTCGAATTACCTTAATCTTTTGTCAAAATATATTGAAATATTTTTGCAATTCCCAGTTTTTTTTTTGTTTTTTCTTTTTTTTTAGTTTTTTAGCTTTTTTAGTTTTTTTTAGTTTTTTATCTTTTTTATTTTTTTAGGTTTTTTCATTTAGGTTTTTTCTTTTTTTTATTTTTTCAATTTTTAATTTTTTTTTTAGTTTTTTCTTTTTAGTTTTTTTCAGTTTTTTACCATTTTTCTTTTTTCGAATTACTTTAATCTATTGTCAAAATATTTCAAAATATTTATGCAATTTCCAGTTTTTACATTCTAGTTTGTTTTCTTATATATATATAGAAGATATAATCTGGCGTAACGGACAGACAACTTATTTTTATATATATAGATATATATATATATATATATATATATATATATATATATATATATATATATATATATATATATATATATATATATATATATATATATATATATATATATATATATATATATATATATATATATATATATATATATATTCACAGGTGGGACATAGGGACACAACTACAATGGCGCGTAACTAATATGGCGCGTAACGACTTACGCGCGCCGGGGGGCTTGGGGGGGGGCGAAGCGCCCCCACCAACTAGGTGTTGGGGTGGCGCGAAGCGCCACCCCAACAGCTAGTATATATATATATATATATATATATGTGTGTGTTTTTAACTCCGTAAAACTTGCGAATATACAACATTGTTCGATGTCCCATTGTCTGTGCATATAAATTGATTGTCAGGTTTACCGACTCTTGAACATGCAACATAAAATTGTCCATGGGAAAAACAATCCGTATTCAGATCTATACCTGATTATTCTAATGATTGCCCTTGAGCTTTGTTGATGGTGATTGCTACTCGAAAATTCCCTGTGTCCCCATGCCCCCGTGTCCTTGTGCCCCCGGCATCCCCCTTGTAGTTGTGTCCCTATGTCCCGGTCGTCACTTATATTCCCAGTATCCCGGTCGTCATTTGTGTCCCAGTCTGTAATTTCTCTTTGAACGTCCCGGTCGTCATTTATATTCCCTGTGTCCCGGTGTCCCGGTCGTCATTTGTGTCCCGGTCTTAAATTTATCTTTGAGTGTCCCGGTCGTCATTTATATCTCCCGGTCGTTATTTGTGTCCCAGTGTCCCAGTCTGTGATTTCTCTTTGAGTGTCCCGGTCGTCATTTATATTCCCTGTGTCCCAGTTTATAGTTTTCTTTTTCTCCTTTATTTTTCAGTTTTTTTCCTTTTTTTAGTTTTTTCTTTTTCAGTTTTTAGTTTTTTTGGTTTTTTATTAGTTTTTAGTTTTTTTTTCTTTTTAGTTTTTTTTGTAGCTTTTACCTTTTTGTAGTTTTCTTTTAGTTTTTTTCTTTTTTAGTTTTTAGTTTTTACCTTTTTTTATTTTTTTAGCTTTTTTAGTTTTTTAGTATTTTCTTTTTAGTTTTTTTGTAGTTTTTACCTTTTTTAGTTTTTTTTTCTTCTTTTGTATTAATGCATCAAACGACGTCATTTGGAAACATGAGTTATATTTTCAGGTTTTTGATAAAAAAAAAAAACGCTTAGATTCTGACGTAGTTCCAGTAAGCAAAGTCTTCAATGGCTCTGGGGGTGCAGCCAGTTAAGGAAGTTTAACTTTTCCTGAGGCGCAACACATTCCCATTTTTTCACCATTAAATTTCAAGGCCTTGCAGTAGGGACTAATTTTAGACATAGTCCCGATTTCAAAACATCTACTATAATCATCGAATGGGCTGTACCTGAATGCCATGCGATAATTTTCACGTTGCTCTTCTGATTCCTCGGCACGCCTTCTTTTTTCACTTTCTCTCTTAGCAGCAAGTCTGGTTTCGCGTTGCTCTGGTAGTTCCTCGACACGCCTTCGTTTACGGAAATTGCACATTCCTAATCTGGCATTATCTCTTGAAGCCGCAAGCCTGTTTTCACGTTGCTCTTGTGATTAATTGGCATGCTTTCTGTTCTTACTTTCTCTATCAGCCTCAAGCCTGTTTTCTTGCTGTTCTTGTGATGCCTCGGCACGCTTTCTTTTCTTACTTTCTCTATCAGCAGCAAGTTTTTTGGCATAGACTCTTTGAGCAGCTTCCTCGGCTGTTGCCATTGTAGGTTCTTCAGTCATTTTACAATTAAACATTTTTTCCGTCCACGATCTTCTTACAATTAAAAATTTGTCTTTGAACGAATTTCTTAAATACCTTTAATGACGTCATCGTCATAACAAACATGACGACAACTAACTTCATGAAGACATGACGTCACTCGACAGACATAACACACATACAACTTATTTATATATATATACTAGCTGTTGGGGTGGCGCTTCGTGCCAGCCCAACACCTAGTTGGTGGGGGCGCTTCGCCCCCCCCAAGCCCCCCGCGTGCGTAAGTCGTTACGCGCCATATTAGTTACGCGCTATTGTAGTTGTGTCCCTGTGTACCACCTATGAATATAGTTAGAACTACGTAAACCTTGCGAATATACAACATTCTTGGCTTTCCCATTGTCTGTGCATATACAAAGCCTTATGTACTTATAATGACGTCATATGCAAACGCTCTTTTTACAAACAAACAAACATGCATACACACAACTAGTTTTTATATAGATAGATGGATAGATAGATAGATACAATACACATTCACTGCGTAAAACTTGCGAATATACAACATTCTTCGCTGTCCAATTGTCGCTGTATATAAATAGATTGTCAGGTTTACCGACCCTCGAACATGCAACGTACAATTGTCCATGGAAAAAACAATCAGTATTAAGATCTATACTAGATTTTTTTAATGATTGACCTTGAGCTTTGTTGATGGTGATTGCAAATGCTAATCGAATTAGGAATTGCAATCTTTTAAATTGAAAAGGCAGATCCGTTGGAATCATGGGAATGCGAGGAATAAGAACAGCCTCACCCTCAAAAGGCCCTGTCAAGATTGTGGCCTCTATTACGTTGCCATTGTTTTTTTACGGCAAGTCGCGTGCCATTGCAAAGCTTTGGTGGGTTGATATTTCTTAACAGTATCGTTGGTACGCCTATTTTTAGTTGTAGGACATGTGGTGGAAACCCTGAAAGATCCACGGAATTTAAAAATTCAGATGGATAATTAACCGCCTTATTTGGTTCCAAAACTGTGTCGACTGACTTGTAAAGGACTGCCTGGTCTCGAATCTTGGTCAAAACAATATTGTTGATTTCGTGGACGTCTATATTTTTGGGTGCAAGAATCGCTCTTTCACTTAGCCATTTATTATTTTTATAATTGTTAAGAATATTTGGAAATACTTTTTCAATCAATTCATTTTTGGACGTCACTAAATTACAGAATTCAGCAGGTAGTTGTATACGTCCTGAAATTGAGTCTACTGGGAGCTTTCCGTTTCCAATTGCCAGCAATTGATCTGAAAATGTTTGACCAGAGTCATCGTTTTGCAATCGGACACGCATATTTTAATGTTAATTTAATGTTTTACGTGTGCCCATAAATTAGAATTTTTCAGGCAAGCATTCATTTTGTCTGCAGGGGTTGATCCCTGTGTACCACCTATGAATATAGTTAGATTTATATATGTGTTTTGAACGACGTAAAACTTGCGAATATACAACATTCTTGGCTTTCCCAGTGTCTTTGCATATACAAAGCCTTATGTACTTATAATGACGTCAAATGCAAACGCTCTTTTTACAAACAAACAAACATGCATACACACAACTCGTTTTAATATAGATAGATAGATAAATAGATACAATACAAATTAACTGCGTAAAACTTGCGAATATACAACATTCTTCGCTGTCCAATTGTCGCTGCATATAAATAGATTGTCAGGTTTACCGACCCTCGAACATGCAACGTACAATTGTCCATGGAAAAAACAATCAGTATTAAGATCTATACTAGATTTTTTTAATGATTGACCTTGAGCTTTGTTGATGGTGATTGCAAATGCTAATCAAATGTGCCCTTGAGCTTTGTTGATGGTGATTGCTAATTGAACATTCCCTGGTCCCGGTGGTCATTTATATATCCCCCCTGTGCCCCCGGTATCCCCGTTGTAGTTGTGTCCCTGTGTCCCGGTCGTCATTTATATTCCCTGTGTCCCGGTCGTTATTTGTGTCCCGGTGTCCCAGTCTGTAATTTCTCTTTGAGTGTCCCGTTCGTCATTTATATTCCCTGTTTCCCGGTAGTCCTTTGTGTCCCGGTCTGTAATTTCGTCAGTCGACAAATATGACGTCAGTCGACAAATATGACTTCAGTCGACACACAAACATGACGTCAGTCAACAGACATACAACTTATTTTTATATATATAGATATAGATATAGTTTCTGTTTCACTTTTTCTTTTTTCAAGTTTTGCAGCTTTTTTTCTTTTTAGTTTTTTACCTTTTTATGGCACTTGGTATTAACCAAGTGACATATAGCAATCGCAAATTCTGTCGGTCTGTCGGTCAATGTTCATTCTAACATTGACAGTTGGAAAAATCTTCACGTGCCAAGTATGCTAAAGCTCAACAATTTATAATAAACCTCAAATTTTAAGTATCTGTTTTAAGGTGCTCGAATTACTTTAATCTATTGTCAAAATATTTTGAAATATTTATGCAATTCCCAGTTTTTACATTTTTAGTTTCAGTTTTCTTTTTCTTCTTTATTTTTCAGACGTAAATACATATCGCCGAACCTTTGTTTTTTAGGTAAAATCTGGTAGGCATTGATAACCTTATCCAAGTCAAAATCCCAAACCCAATCATCATCGCTATCATTTTCAGTTTTGATACGTTTTGACTCTCGCTGTCCAGGTTGATCTTCTTCTAATTGCATAAATATTTCCTCTCATTATTCTTCCTCTCATTGAAAAAGATAGAATGTTACTAAATCCTACAACAGAAGAAACAGCCGAGGAAGCTGCTCAAAGACTTAATGCCAAAAGGCTTGCGGCTAAAGAACGCAAAACCGCGCAATTAGATGAAGATCAACCTGGACAGCGAGAGTCAAAACGCATCAAAACTGAAAATGATAGAGATGATCATTGGGTTTGGGATTTTGACTTGGATAAGGTCATCAATGCCTACCAGATTTTTGTTAAAAAAACAAATGTTCGGCGATATGTTTTACGTCTGAAAAATAAAGAAGAAAAAAAAAACTGAAACTAAAAATGTAAAAACTGGGAATTGCATAAATATTTCAAAATATTTTGACAATAGATTAAAGTATTTCGAAATCCTTAAAACAGATATTTAAAATTTTGAGGTTTATTATAAATTTTTGAGCTTTAGCATGCTTCGCACGTGAAGATTTTTCCAACTGTCAATGTTAGAGTGAACATTGACCGACAGAATTTGCGATTGCTATATGTCACTTGGTTAATACCAAGTGCCATAAAAAGGTAATAAACTAAAAAAAAAAAAAAGCTAAAAAAAACTAAAAAAGCTGCAAAACTAAAAAAAAAATTAAAACTAAAAAAGAAACTATATCTATATATGTATAAAAATAAGTTGTATGTCTGTAGACTGACGTCATGTTTGTGTGTCAACTGATGTCATGTTTGTCGACTGACGTCATTGTGAGGATTGAGCATTATTCCATCATGAAGTTGTTTGTCGACTGACGTCATGTTTGTCGATTGACGAAACTACAGACGGGACACCGGGACACAAATGACGACCGGGAAACAGGGATTATAAATGACGAACGGGACACTCAAAGAGAAATTACAGACTGGGACATCGGGACACAAATAACGACTGGAACACAGGGAATATAAATGACGACCGGGACACAGGGACACAACTACAACGGGGACGCCGGGGGGCACAGGGAGGATATATAAATGACGACCGGGACACAGGGAATGTTCGATTAGCAATCACCATCAACAAAGCTCAAGGACAATCATTAGAAAAATTCGGTATAGATCTGAATACGGATTGTTTTCCCCATGGACAATTATATGTTGCATGTTCAAGAGTCGGTAAACCTGATAATCTATCTATATGCACAGACAATGGGACAGCGAAGAATGTTGTATATTCGCAAGTTTTACGTAGTTAAAAACATATATATATATCTATCTATATTCACAGGTGGTACACAGGGACACAACTACAATGGCGCTTAACTAATATGGCGCGAAAAAAACTAAAAAAAGAAAGAACCTAAAAAGAAAAAACTTTAAAAAAAAGCAAAAAAATAAAAAAGGTAAAAAACTAAAAATAAAAAAAATCTAAAAAAAACTGCAAAACTAAAAAAAAGAAAAACTAAAAAAGAAACTATATCTATATATATAAAAATAAGTTGTTTGTAGGCATGTTTCTTTGTTTGTGGGTTTGCATATGACGTCATTATAAGTATATAAGGCTTTGTATATGACGTCATTATAAGATGACACTACAGACCGGGACACCGGGACACAAATGACTACCGAGACACAGGGGATATACAACTACAACGGGGACGCCGGGGGGCACAAAGGGATATATAAATGACGACGGGGACACGTCTATCTATATTCACAGGTGGGACACAGGGACACAACTACAATGGCGCGTAACTAATATGGCGTGTAACAACTTACGCGCGCGGGGAGGCTTGGGGGGCGCGAAGCGCCTCCCCAACGCCTAGTCTTCTATATATATAAAAGAAAACAAACTAGAATGTAAAACTGGAAATTGCATAAATATTTCGAAATATTTTGACAATAGATTAAAGTAATTCGAAAAAAGAAAAATGGTAAAAAACTAAAAAAAAACTGGGGATTGCACAAATATTTCAATATATTTTGACAATAGATTAAAGTAATTCGAAAACCTTAAAACAGATACCCCAAAACTATGACGTTTAATATAAATTGTTGGAGCTTTAGCATGCTTGGCACGTAAAGATTTTTCCAAATGTCAATGTTAGAATGAACATTGACAAATTGAAGAAAACAAATCAATAAAAAGAAGAAACTAAAAAAAGAAAAAACTAAAAAAGAAAAAAAACTAAAGAAGAAACTGAATCTATATATATAAAAATAAGTTGTATATATGCATGTTTGTTTGTTTGTGGGTTTGCATTTGACGTCATTATAAGTATATAAGGCTTTGTATATGACGTCTTTATTAGATGACACTACAGACCGGGACACAGGGACACAAATGACGACCGGGACACAGGGAATATAAATGACGACCCGGGACACTCAAAGGGAAATTACAGACCGGGACACTCAAAGAGAGATTACAGACTGGGATACCGGGACACAAATGACGACCGGACACAGGGAATATAAATGACGACCAGGACACAGGGACACAACTAAAATGGGGACGCCGGGGGCATAGGGGGATATATAAATGACGACGGGGACACAGGGAATGTTCGATTAGCAATCACCATCAACAAAGCTCAAGGGCAATCGTTAGAAAAATGCGGTATAGATCTGAATACGGATTGTTTTCCCATGGACAATTATTATGTTGCATGTTCAAG